>NC_084573.2:39187500-39487500 GCF_033978685.3 Nerophis lumbriciformis
ACCATCCACCCACACTACTCTTACCATAAATGGAACACAAAACAGGTTTTCTTTTCCCAAAAGTCCTGGTTTTCCTGGAATTTCCTCCACATTAACGGGATAACTTAACGAATACTTAGGTCTACTACACTACTGTATTTTAATGTTGTCATTATGGTGGTACTTAATGAATACTTAGGTCTACTACACTACTGTATTTAATGTTGTCATTATGGTGGTACTTAATGTTTCCATTGACTATTTAGTCTTGCATTGAATAATTCAGTCTTACACTGACAAGGCTGGTCTTCTTTCTCCGCAGGCTCCTGGTCCGGGCCCTCTACAACACCATGCACTTGTCCCCTCCAAGGCAAGCGACTTACTGGGACAAAGTAGAAGCTCAGAAGGGCCACAGAAGAATGTGGTGCCGGAGCTTGAACCTCTCCATGCCGGAGTGTGAAGACCAGCACACCCTGGAGCACAGCACAGAGTCCGTCATCTTCTGACCTTTTGACAAGTTCAAATGAAAAGGTGCACTGAGGACATCTATTAAACAAGACAAAAGGCAAGGAATCAAACAGAGACAGAATTCTATATTGAGGAGAGACATGGCCACTGCACTCTCTGTACAGTCCTGCACCACGCTCTGACCGAGAAGGTTTTCGTCTCCTCGTTTATTCAGATGTTCAACGTTCACGCACCAACACATGTCACAGCAGGAATGGGAAGTATGTAAAACAGTCATTGTTTTTCGGTCGCTTTGAAGTCCAAGAAGAGGATTTCTCGGACTTGGGCTCTTCCTGGATCCAGCTGGAGGACAATGGATAACCCCTCCCGTCTCCTGACCACAGCAACTTTAAGAGGGCAGCGGGTCGTAAATAGCGTTGACCTCGGTTACAAAAATAGTCGGAAGAGAGTTTGTGAAATATTTCAGAGAGAGTTCGTTTAACACTTCAAAGAGAGTTCCTCTGGAAGTTGAGCAGATCCCGCCATCTGTCCGTGTCGAAATCACAGTGGCGTTCTTCCTCTTGTTAGGCCTCGAAAGACAGCATTCATAATACAACGTTTCTTTTGTGATAACTTACAAACAATTATTCCAACAGTAACACTTAAGTGAATTGTTGGAGTTGACGGCTGTATTTCTATCTAAAGTCCTGGAAACATTCCAGGACTTTAGCTCTCAGGTCTGAGATGTTACACTCCAAAATGCTGTCAGGTCTGGGATCCATCCATCCATCCATCCATTTTCTACCGCTTGGCCCCTTCGGGGTGGCGGGGGGGTGCTGGCGCCTATCTCAGCTGCATTGGGGCAGAAGGCAGGGTAGACCCTGGACAAGTCGCCACCTCATCGCAGCAGGTCTGGGATGTTACACTCCAGAATGCTTGTTTCTGTGCATTGCTGGACACAGGGCCGGCCCGTGGCATAGGCCGTATAGGCAAATGCTAAGGGCGCCGTCCATCAGGGGGCGCCACGCCAGTTCCACAAATGTTGTAGAAAAAAAAAAAAAAAAGTTGGTACTATTATTTCTAAATACAAAAAATAATCCCACGTTAATTAAAATGCAAAGTAAAGCCTATTTAATAGAAATATTATTTGTTACAACATTACGCCCCCCCCCCCCCCTCCCCCCGCACGGTGCGCCCCCTCCCTTCCCGTATCATGACTCTTTGTGGACGTCACCACATCAAAAAATCAACACAAGATGTCAAAACTGTCAGGTGCCCAGGGAAGAAAAAAGAGAAAAGAAGAGGAGGAGAAACGAGAAAAAGACAGAGGTAGCAGGTAGGTAACGTTAGCCTACATGACATTATTTGTCTGTTACAGAATGTGATAGTAGCTGGCTTTTTAGCATTAAGCTAATGTCACATGATTCGGCAATTGCTAATCAATAAATAGCTAGTTTTGTTTTAACGTCGGGTTAATATTGTTGGATGGGGCTAAATTGTTATGGAAAATAATAATGTAACGTTAGGTAATTACAGTACTCCCACCTTACATTCCTCAGGGACATTTGTATTAGATCTTTTAAGCAGGTGTTTTTTGTTTACATTGTTATTGCCTTCTGGTTAGCTAATGTTTGCCCTGCAGGTAATAGTCACTTTTCCACCCCTTTATATATTAGGTATAGTTGTAAGTAAAAAAAAAAAGGTCAAAGACAAAGCTATTCGGTTTCTTGTGAGTATATACACTTCACTGCCGATGTGGGGGGGGCGCCACCTAAAATCTTGCCTAGGGCGCCAGATTGGTAAGGGCCGGGGCCTGGCTGGACATCATGTTTGGTGTGTCTACTTTGCATATTGAGGCACATTTTCTCCATCAGAAGCTGGCATGTGACACTCAGGAAGTGTAACTTTTATTTGTAAACTTTTAAGAGGATGTACTGAAGTAAAAAAAAAAACGTGTTTTTTACAAGCGACCATGTCAAAATGTTTGTTTTTGTCACTGACTTGATTCAGACCGATAACTCATTTTCTCCCGTGACCATACTTGCCAACCCTCCCAAATTTTCCGGGAGACTCCCCGAAATTCAGCGCCTCTCCCGAAAACTTCCCGGGACCAAATATTCCTCCCGAAAATCTCCCGATTTTCAGCCGGAGGCCACGCCCCCTCCAGCTCCATGCGGACCTGAGTGAGGACAACTGGGTGACAAGAACTAAATCATCCAGACTAGAGATAAATTGTATTATTATGTTTATCTTACCTACAAATAAATATATTTATTAATTAAAAAAACTAAAAAAACGAAATAGATTTTTACTATATTTTGCTAAAAACATCAAAATTAATTGTATTTTTATTTGTATTTTTTCTGACTCCTTACTACATCCAGGCATTAGAATTATACATTAAAATAAATATATTTGAAATAATTAATTTTAAATGATCATAATAATTCATTTAAAATGACCATATTTAATTATTAAAATAATTGCTTGTTTATCAACAACTTTAGCATTTTATTCATTACATTTTGAAACTCTCGGAAGCCAAGTTATGTTATATTCCTTAATATTTATTTATGCAAGTTTGAAGTATCAATTATCTAAACACAGTTTTGTTTGCATATTTTCAGGATATATATATATATATATATATATATATATATATATATATATATATACATACATATATTTATTAATTAAAAAAAAAAAAAACTAAATACATTTTTACTATATTTTGCTAAAAACATCAAAATTAATTGTATTTTTATTTGTATTTTTTCTGACTCCGTATTACATCCAGCCATAGAATTATACATTGAAATAAACATATTTGAAATAATTAATTTTAAATGATCATAATAATTCATTTAAAATGACCATATTTAATTATTAAAATAATTGCTTGTTTATCAACAACTTTAGCATTTTATTCATTACATTTTGAAGCTCTCAGAAGCCAAGTTATGTTATATTCCTTAATATTTATTTATGCAAGTTTGAAGTATCAATTGTCTAAACACAGTTTTGTTTGCATATTTTCAGGATATATATATATATATATATATATATATATATATATATATATATATATATACATATATTTATTAATAAATTTAAAAAAAAACTAAATACATTTTTACTATATTTTGCTAAAAACATCAAAATTAATTGTATTTTTATTTGCATTTTTTCTGACTCCTTATTACATCCAGCCATTAGAATTATACATTAAAATAAACATATTTGAAATAAT
Organism: Nerophis lumbriciformis; assembly: GCF_033978685.3. Taxonomy (NCBI): domain Eukaryota; kingdom Metazoa; phylum Chordata; class Actinopteri; order Syngnathiformes; family Syngnathidae; genus Nerophis; species Nerophis lumbriciformis. Next base: position 39,191,177 of record NC_084573.2, read on the forward strand.
TAATTTTAAATGATCATAATAATTCATTTAAAATGACCATATTTAATTATTAAAATAATTGCTTGTTTATCAACAACTTTAGCATTTTATTCATTACATTTTGAAGCTCTCAGAAGCCAAGTTATGTTATATTCCTTAATATTTATTTATGCAAGTTTGAAGTATCAATTATCTAAACACAGTTTTGTTTGCATATTTTCAGGATATATATATATATATATATATATATATATATATATACATATATTTATTAATTTAAAAAAAAATAAACTAAATATATTTTTACTATATTTTGCTAAAAACATCAAAATTAATTGTATTTTTATTTGTATTTTTTTCTGACTCCTTATTACATCCAGGCATTAGAATTATACATTAAAATAAACATATTTGAAATAATTAATTTTAAATGATCATAATAATTCATTTAAAATGACCATATTTAATTATTAAAATAATTGCTTGTTTATCAACAACTTTAGCATTTTATTCATTACATTTTGAAGCTCTCAGAAGCCAAGTTATGTTATATTCCTTAATATTTATTTATGCAAGTTTGAAGTATCACTTATCTAAACACAGTTTTGTTTGCATATTTTCAGGATATATATATATATATATATATATATATATATATATATATATATATATATATATATACATATATTTATTAATAAATTAAAAAAAAAAAAACGAAATACATTTTTACTATATTTTGCTAAAAACATCAAAATTAATTGTATTTTTATTTGTATTTTTTCTGACTCCTTATTACATCCAGGCATTAGAATTATACATTAAAATAAACATATTTGAAATAATTAATTTTAAATGATCATAATAATTCATTTAAAATGACCATATTTAATTATTAAAATAATTGCTTGTTTATCAACAACTTTAGCATTTTATTCATTACATTTTGAAGCTCTCAGAAGCCAAGTTATGTTATATTCCTTAATATTTATTTATGCAAGTTTGAAGTATCAATTATCTAAACACAGTTTTGTTTGCATATTTTCAGGATATATATATATATATATATATATATATATATATATATATATATATATATATATATATATATATATATATATATATATATATATATATATATATATATTTATTAATAAAAATAAAAAAAACTAAATACATTTTTACTATATTTTGCTAAAAACATCAAAATTAATTGTATTTTTGTTTGTATTTTTTCTGACTCCTTATTACATCCAGCCATAGAATTATACATTAAAATAAACATATTTGAAATAATTAATTTTAAATGATCATAATAATTCATTTAAAATGACCATATTTAATTATTAAAATAATTGCTTGTTTATCAACAACTTTAGCATTTTATTCATTACATTTTGAAGCTCTCAGAAGCCAAGTTATGTTATATTCCTTAATATTTATTTATGCATGTTTGAAGTATCAATTATCCAAACACAGTTTTGTTTGCATATTTTCAGGATATATATATATATATATATATATACATATATATATATATATATATATACATACATATATTTATTAATTAAAAAAAAAAAAAAACTAAATACATTTTTACTATATTTTGCTAAAAACGTCAAAATTAATTGTATTTTTTCTGACTCCTTATTACATCCAGGCATTAGAATTATACATTAAAATAAACATATTTGAAATAATTAATTTTAAATGATCATAATAATTCATTTAAAATGAGCATATTTAATTATTAAAATAATTGCTTGTTTATCAACAACTTTAGCATTTTATTCATTACATTTTGAAACTCTCAGAAGCCAAGTTATGTTATATTCCTTAATATTTATTTATGCAAGTTTGAAGTATCAATTATCCAAACACAGTTTTGTTTGCATATTTTCAGGATGTATATATATATATATATATATATATATATATATATATATATATATATATATATATATATATATATATATATATATATATATATATATATATATACATATATTTATTAATTTAAAAAAAAAAAACTAAATAAATTTTTACTATATTTTGACTGACCTTTGACTCCATGGTCTTAAAGCCAGCAGAGTTCTGCAATGACTCACACAATTAATACACCCAAATGAAATCCCGGTCTGGTTCTCCAAATTATACAAAATAAGACTTTTTGTAAAAAAAATAAAATTAAAAAAAAGAGCAGTTTTGAACGTGTGCTCGTTCTGGCCTGAGACTTCCAAGTCTGCAGATCTACTTCCTGTCAGGCGTGCCACTCTGCTTTCACTTCCCCTTTTTGCACGCTCGCTGCACACAACAGCAGTCGTCTCCGTGAGTCCACCTTCTCCGCTCGTGCATCTTCCCGAGGACATGATCGATGAGCTGGAGACTTTGGGGTAAGTTTCTGGGGATTCTCACCTTCCGGCCGTTTAAAGCGGGGGGGGGGAAAAAGAGGCAGTTTTTAAATCAGGGGTCGGGGTCAAAGCGAAGGTAAAGAAATGACGGTCAGTGTCAGGTTCAAGCACCCGACTTGTCTTTTAAACAGGACAAGAAGCAAGGAATCGAACAGGGACCGAATTCAATTTAGCTCATGAGGAGCTGCACCCTCGTACTTGGTCACCCCACGCCCCCCATTTATTTATTTGGCCATTCCCTGATTACATAGCTGAAGCTGCTTCTCAGGGGAGGGGTCACAAACAGGTCAAACAAAATGTGCTTGGAGCGGTGTCAGGTTTGCCCCCTCTCTGCTTATCCGCCTCATTGAAATTTCTGTATTATATTTTCTTTTCGCTAACTGCTTATTTGCTCTCACTTTCACCATCATATTTGTACATGTCGTATTTGCTGATGTTGCTCTATTGTTGTTGTTGTTGTTGTTTTCGTCTCTGTCTAATCCCCCTCTTGTCCCCACAATTTCCCCCTCTGTCTTCCTTTTTTCCCTCTTTCTATCCCCTCCTGCTCTGGCAATAAATAAATCAAATAAAAAAAAAAAAAATTTAGCTCATGAGGAGAGCGCATGGCACTGCACCCTCGTACTTGGTCACCCCACGTCCGCATTTATCTATTTGGCCATTCCCTGATTACATAGCTGAAGCTGCTTCTCAGGGGAGGGGTCACATTATGCAGTCAGCCCAGCACTGGGTCATGAACAGTTCAAACAAAATGTGCTTGGAGCGGTGTCAGGTTTGCCCCTTCTCTGCTTATCCGCCTCATTGAAATTTCTGTATTATTTTTTATTTTCGCTAGCTGCTTATTTGCTATCACTTTTACCATCATATTTGTACATGTCGTATTTGCTGATGTTGCTCTATTGTTGTTGTGTTTGCTGTTGTTGTTTTTGTCTCTGTTTAATCCCCCTCTTGTCCCCACAATTTCCCCCTCTGTCTTCCTTTTGTTCCTCTTTCTATCCCCTCCTGCTCCGGCCCGGCTGCACCAAATGATAATATAAATACATTTAATAAAGTCAAATACAAATAAGGCAACAAGAGAAGTATCCTACACTTCTTTTTTGTAAAAAAAATTTAGCTCATGAGGAGAGCGCATGGCACTGCACCCTCGTACCTGGTCACCCCACGCCCCCATTTATTTGGCCATTCCCTGATTACATAGCTGAAGCTGCTTCTAAGGGGAGGGGTCACATTATGCAGCAGCCCAGCACTGGGTCACCCCACGTCCGCATTTATTTATTTGGCCATTCCCTGATTACATAGCTGAAGCTGCTTCTAAGGGGAGGGGTCACATTATGCAGTCAGCCCAGCACTGGGTCATAAACAGTTCAAACAAAATGTGCTTGGAGCGGTGTCAGGTTTGCCCCTTCTCTGCTCATCCGCCTCATTGAAATTTCTGTATTATTTTTTATTTTCGCTAACTGCTTATTTGCTATCACTTTCACCATCATATTTGTACATGTCCTATTTGCTGATGTTGCTCTATTGTTGTTGTTTTTGTCTCTGTTTAATCCCCCTCTTGTCCCCACAATTTCCCCCTCTGTCTTCCTTTTTTTCCTCTTTCTATCCCCTCCTGCTCCGGCCCGGCTGCACCAAATGATCATATAAATACATTTAATAAAGTCAAATACAAATAAGGCAACAAGAGAAGTATCCTACACTTCTTTTTTGTAAAGTAAATGTGAACAGTCGATATGGGCATCTACATCTACTATATGATTTGCCTGAGAAGCTGGACTGAAGCTGCTTCTAAGGGGAGGGGTCACATTATGCAGTCAGCCCAGCACTGGGTCATGAACAGTTCAAACAAAATGTGCTTGGAGCGGTGTCAGGTTTGCCCCTTCTCTGCTTATCCGCCTCATTGACATTTCTGTATTATATTTTCTTTTCGCTAACTGCTTATTTGCTATCACTTTTACCATCATATTTGTACATGTCGTATTCGCTGATGTTGCTCTATTGTTGTTGTGTTTGCTGTTGTTGTTTTTGTCTCTGTCTAATCCCCTTCTTGTCCCCACAATTTCCCCCTCTGTCTTCCTTTTTTTCCTCTTTCTATCCCCTCCTGCTCTGGCAATAAATAAATCAAATAAAAAAATAAAAAATTTAGCTCATGAGGAGAGCGCATGGCACTGCACCCTCGTACCTGGTCACCCCACGCCCCCCATTTATGTATTTGGCCATTCCCTGATTACATAGCTGACGCTGCTTCTAAGGGGAGGGGTCACATTATGCAGCAGCCCAGCACTGGGTCATAAACAGTTCAAACAACATGTGCTTGGAGCGGTGTCAGGTTTGCCCCCTTCTCTGCTCGTCCACCTTATCTTCTTGGAGACTTCGGGTCCTGATACGGCCCCTCCCGTGACTGTCCAGATCTGAAAAACGGACACTTCTACGGCGAGGCGCATTCCATGGTACACAGTGTAGATTACTGAAGGTGGTACCATTCAGAACTGTCCTTGCTCTTACTGAAGGTGGTACCATTCAGAACTGTCCTTACTTTACTGAAGGTGGTACCATTCAGACCTGTCCTTACTTTCCTGAAGGTGGTACCATTCAGACCTGTCCTTACTTTCCTGAAGGTGGTACCATTCAGAACTGTCCTTACTTTCCTGAAGGTGGTACCATTCAGAACTGTCCTTAATTTACTGAAGGTGGTACCATTCAGAACTGTCCTTACTTTACTGAAGGTGGTACCATTTACTTTACTGAAGGTGGTACCATTCAGAACTGTCCTTACTTTACTGAAGGTGGTACCATTCAGAACTGTCCTTACTTTACTGAAGGTGGTACCATTCAGAACTGTCCTTACTTTACTGAAGGTGGTACCATTCAGAACTGTCCTTACTCTTACTGAAGGTGGTACCATTCAGAACTGTCCTTACTTTACTGAAGGTGGTGCCATTCAGACCTGTCCTTACTTTATTGAAGGTGGTACCATTCAGAACTGTCCTTACTTTATTGAAGGTGGTACCATTCAGACCTGTCCTTACTTTCCTGAAGGTGGTACCATTCAGACCTGTCCTTACTTTACTGAAGGTGGTACCATTCAGACCTGTCCTTACTTTACTGAAGGTGGTACCATTCAGACCTGTCCTTACTTTACTGAAGGTGGTACCATTCAGAACTGTCCTTACTTTACTGAAGGTGGTACCATTCAGAACTGTCCTTACTTTACTGAAGGTGGTACCATTCAGACCTGTCCTTACTTTACTGAAGGTGGTACCATTCAGAACTGTCCTTACTTTACTGAAGGTGGTACCATTCAGACCTGTCCTTACTTTATTGAAGGTGGTACCATTCAGAACTGTCCTTACTTTACTGAAGGTGGTACCATTCAGAACTGTCCTTACTTTACTGAAGGTGGTACCATTCAGACCTGTCCTTACTTTACTGAAGGTGGTACCATTCAGAACTGTCCTTACTTTACTGAAGGTGGTACCATTCAGACCTGTCCTTACTTTACTGAAGTTGGTACCATTCAGACCTGTCCTTACTTTACTGAAGGTGGTACCATTCAGAACTGTCCTTACTTTTCTGAAGGTGGTACCATTCAGACCTGTCCTTACTTTACTGAAGGTGGTACCATTTACTTTACTGAAGGTGGTACCATTCAGAACTGTCCTTACTTTACTGAAGGTGGTACCATTCAGAACTGTCCTTACTTTCCTGAAGGTGGTACCATTCAGAACTGTCCTTACTTTCCTGAAGGTGGTACCATTCAGAACTGTCCTTACTTTACTGAAGGTGGTACCATTCAGACCTGTCCTTACTCTTACTGAAGGTGGTACCATTCAGAACTGTCCTTACTTTACTTAAAGTGGTACCATTCAGAACTGTCCTTACTTTACTGAAGGTGGTACCATTCAGAACTGTCCTTACTTTACTGAAGGTGGTACCATTCAGACCTGTCCTTACTTTCCTGAAGGTGGTACCATTCAGACCTGTCCTTACTTTACTGAAGGTGGTACCATTCAGAACTGTCCTTACTTTACTGAAGGTGGTACCATTCAGAACTGTCCTTACTTTACTGAAGGTGGTACCATTCAGAACTGTCCTTACTTTACTGAAGGTGGTACCATTCAGAACTGTCCCGTCACGCTGCCGAGGCTCTCCTGTTGTCCAACGGAGGTGATGGAAGTTACCTGCTGAGGAACAGCAATGAAGGTCCAGGACATTTTGCTTTGTCCGTCAGGTAAGTCCTTGTCTCCGTCACCAAGTGAAGAAGTGGTATGTGGAAGAAGTGGTATGTGGAAGAAGTGGTATGTGGTCCTGGCTGCTAAGACCGAAGGTCGCCCTCCTCCTCCATCAAGTATTAGGTCTAGTCAAAGTGACGTGAGTTATTCTCCAAGAATGTTCCGGCAGGGCGAAGGACTCGGTGAAGCATTACCAGGTGAGGCGCAGAGACCACACCTACGTCTTCGGCTTCACTACCTTTGCAACGCTTGAGAACTTCATCGACCACTTTGCCAACCAGCCGCTGGTGGGAAGTGAAACTGGTAAATATGATCATTTGTTAGGCTACTTTATTATTTTTATTTATTTACGACTTTTGGAGGACTTTAACATGTACGAAAAGTCACCAAATTTTGAAAGTGCTTTAGGTATGGCAAAATATTTAAAAAAAATTTTTTTATTGGATTTTAGCACTACTTAAAAAATGAGTAAAACATTTTCCCTTTCCACCAGTTTCACATATCAACACCAAAATCGCTGAACACGTCTAATTTGTTGTTATTTTTGTCCGTGTTTTGGCGCCTTTTTGAGGACCTTAACATGTACGAAAAGTCTCCAAATGTTGCAGGCACTTTAGGTATGGCAAAATATTATATTTATATAAATATTTTTGGTCCCGAAAACTAATTTCTAAAAAATTGGCTTTTAGTACCACTTTAAAAATGAGTAAAACATTTTCCCTTTCCACCAGTTTCACATATTGACATACAAATCCCTGAACACGTCTAATTTGTTGTTATTTTTCTCCGTGTTTCGGCACCTTTTTGAGGACCTTAACATGTACGAAAAGTCACCAAATGGTGAAAATGCTTTAAGTACGACAAAAGATTGAATTTTTTTTTAAATTGGCTTTTAGCGCCACTTTAAAAATGAGTAAAACATTTTCCCTTTCCACCAGTTTCACATATCAACACCAAAATTGCTGAACACGTCTAATTTGTTGTTATTTTCCTCCGTGTTTCGGCACCTTTTTGAGGACCTTAACTTGTACGAAAAGTCACAAAATTTTGAAGGTGCTTTAGGTATGGCCAAATATATATTTTTTTGGTACGAAAAAAAAAATTTGTAATTGTTTTTTAGTGCCAACATTAAAAATGAGTAAAAAATTAGCCCCTCCCACCAGTTTCACATATCAACATAAACATTTCTGAACATGTCTAATTTGTTACTATTTTTCTTCGTGTTTTGACACCTTTTGAGGACCTTAACATGTACGAAAAGTCACAAAATTTTGAAGGTGGAATTTTAGGTATGGCAAACAAAATTGTATTTTTGGGGTCCCGAAAACTAATTTTTAAAATTGGCCTTTTAGCGCCACCTTAAAAATGAGTAAAAATTAGCTCCTCCCACCAGTTTAACAAATCAACACCAAAATTGCTGAACACGTCTCTTTAGTTATATTTTTCTCCGTGTTTCGGCACCTTTTTGAGGACCTTAACTTGTACGAAAAGTCACCAAATGTTGCAGGCGCTTTAGGTATGGCAAAAGATGTTTTTTTTTTTGGTCCCGAAAATTAATTTTTAAAATTGGCTTTTAGCACCAACCCCTAAAAATGAGTAAAAATTAGCTCCTCCCACCATAATTGCTAAACACGTCTAATTTGTTGTTATTTTTGTCCGTGTTTCGGCGCCTTTTTGAGGACCTTAACATGTACGAAAAGTCACAAAATTTTGAAGGTGCTTTAGGTATGGCAAAATATTAAAAAAATGTTTTTATTGGATTTTAGCACCACTTTAAAAATGAGTAAAACATTTTCCCTTTGCACCAGTTTCACATATCAACACCAAAATTGCTGAACACGTCTAATTTGTTGTTATTTTTGTCCGTGTTTCAGTGCCTTTTGGAGGACTTTAACATGTACGAAAAGTCACCAAATGTTGCAGGCACTTTAGGTATGGCAAAAGATGTTATTTTTTTTGGTCCCGAAAATAACTTTTTTAAATTGGCTTTTAGCACCAACCCCTAAAAATGAGTAAAAATTAGCTCCTCCCACCATAATTGCTAAACACGTCTAATTTGTTGTTATTTTTGTCCGTGTTTCGGCGCCTTTTTGAGGACCTTAACTTGTACGAAAAGTCACCAAATTTTGAAGGTGCTTTAGGTATGGCAAAATATTGAATTTTTTTTTTTTTTTTTGATTTTAGCGCCACTTTAAAAATGAGTAAAACATTTTCCCATTCCACCAGTTTCACATTTTTCTCCGTGTTTCGGCGCATTTTTGAGGACCTTAACTTGTACGAAAAGTCATTAAATGTTGAAATTTTTTTATTTTTTTGGTACGGAATTTTTTTTTTAAATTGGTAATTAGTGCCAACATTAAAAATGAGTAAAAATTAGCTCCTCCCACCAGTTTAACAATTCAACACCAAAATTGCTGAACGCGTCTCTTTAGTTATATTTTTCTCCGTGTTTTGGCACCTTTTTGAGGACCTTAACATGTACGAAAAGTCTCCAAATGTTGCAGGCACTTTAGGTATGGCAAAAGATGTTATTTTTTTTGGTCCCGAAAATGAATTTTTTAAATTGGCTTTTAGCACCAACCCTAAAAATTAGTAAAAATTAGCTCCTCCCACCAAAATTGCTGAACACGTCTAATTTGTTGTTATTTTTCTCCGTGTTTTGACGCCTTTTTGAGGACCTTAACATGTACGAAAAGTCACCAAATTTTGAAAGTGCTTTAGGTATGGCCTAAGATTGATTTTTTTTATTGTCTTTTAGCGCCATTTTAAAAATGAGTAAAAAAAATTCCCTTTCCACCAGTTTCACATATCAACACCAAAATCGCTGAACACGTCTAATTCGTTGTTATTTTTCTCCGTGTTTCGGCGCCTGTTTGAGGACCTTAACACATACGAAAAGACCCCAAATTTTGAAGGTGCTTTAGGTATGGCAAACAAAATTGTATTTTGGTGTTCCAGGAAACACTTGTAAAAATTGGCTTCTAGCGCCAGCTTACAAATTAGTAAAGATTAGCCCTTACGCAAAAATTTTTAAGACCGGACTTGCTTCAGCAGCACAATACTGGTCTTGTAGTTGTAGGAGATGTCTCAATACCTCATCAGGAGTCTCAACAACACCCGGAAATGGCAGAAAATGCATATTTTTCAAAAACTTTTTTCCGCTAAAGAGTCGTAAGGGGGGACACTTACACACAAAAAAGCAAAAAACTGTCTTGCTTCAACAGCACAATAGTGGTCCTGCTGTTGTAGGAGATGTCTCAAAACCTCACCAGGAGTCTCAACAACACCCGAAAATGTATATTTTTCGAAAACTTTTTTCCGCTAAAATGTCGTAAGGGGGCACCCTTACACAAACATTTTAAGAGCGGTCTTGCTTCAGCAGCACAATACTGGTCTTGTAGTTGTAGGAGATGTCTCAAAACCTCACCAGGAGTCTCAACAACACCCGAAAATGGCAGAAAATGTATATTTTTCGAAAACTTTTTTCCGCTAAAATGTCGTAAGGGGGGACCCTTACACAAACATTTTAAAAGCGGTCTTACTTCAGCAGCACAATACTGGTCTTGTAGTTGTAGGAGATGTCTCAAAACCTCACCAGGAGTCTCAACAACACCCGAAAATGGCAGAAAATGTATATTTAAAAAAAAAAAATTCCGCTAAAGTGTCACAACACCTCGACAACACCCGAAAACGTATATTTTTCGAAAACTTTTTTCCGCTAAAATGTCGTAAGGGGGGACCCTTACACAAACATTTTAAGAGCGGTCTTGCTTCAGCAGCACAATACTGGTCTTGTAGTTGTAGGAGATGTCTCAAAACCTCACCAGGAGTCTCAACAACACCCGAAAATGGCAGAAAATGTATATTTTTCGAAAACTTTTTTCCGCTAAAGAGTTGTAAGGGGAGAGGGAGCCTTACACAAAAGCTAAAAAAAAACAGTCTTGCTTCAACAGCACAATAGTGGTCCTGTGGTTGTAGGAGATGTCTCAAAACCTCACCAGGAGTCTCAACAACACCCAAAAATGGCAGAAAATTTTTATTTTTCAAAAACTTTTTTCCGCTAAAGAGTCGTAAGGACACACAAAAAAGCAAAAAACTGTCTTGCTTCAACAGCACAATAGTGGTTCTGCTGTTGTAGGAGATGTCTCAAAACCTCACCAGGAGTCTCAACAACACCCGAAAATGTATATTTTTCGAAAACTTTTTTCCGCTAAAATGTCATAAGGGGGGACCCTTACACAAACATTTTAAAAGCGGTCTTACTTCAGCAGCACAATACTGGTCTTGTAGTTGTAGGAGATGTCTCAAAACCTCACCAGGAGTCTCAACAACACCCGAAAATGGCAGAAAATGTATATTTTTCAGAAACTTTTTTCCGCTAAAGAGTTGTAAGGGGAGAGGGAGCCTTACACAAAGGCTAAAAAAAAAAAAAAAAACAGTCTTGCTTCAACAGCACAATACTGGTGCTGTAGTTGTAGGAGATGTCTCAAAACCTCACCAGGAGTCTCAACAACACCCGAAAATAGCAGAAAATTTATATTTTTTGAAAACTTTTTTCCGCTAAAGAGTTGTAAGGGGAGAGGGAGCCTTACACAAAAGCTAAAAAAAACAAAACAGTCTTGCTTCAACAGCACAAAACTGGTGCTGTAGTTGTAGGAGATGTCTCAATACCTCACCAGGAGTCTCAACAACACCCGAAAATGGCAGAATTTTTTTTTTTTTTTTTTTACTTTTTTCCGCTAAAAAGAGTTGTAAGGGGAGAGGGAGCCTTACACAAAAGCTAAAAAAAACAGTCTTGCTTCAACAGCACAATAGTGGTCCTGTAGTTGTAGGAGATGTCTCAAAACCTCATCAGGAGTCTCAACAACACCCGAAAATGACAGAAAATGCATATTTTTCAAAAACTTTTATCCGCTAAAGAGTCGTAAGGGGGGACACTTACACAAAAAAGCAAAAATCTTTCTTGCTTCAACAGCACAATAGCAGTCCTGTAGTTGTAGGAGATGTCTCAATACCTCACAACACCTCGACAACACCCGAAAATGGCAGAAAATGTATATTTTTTGAAAACTTTTTTCCGCTAAAATGTCGTAAGGGGGCACCCTTACACAAACATTTTAAAAGCGGTCTTGCTTCAGCAGCACAATACTGGTCTTGTAGTTGTAGGAGATGTCTCAAAACCTCACCAGGAGTCTCAACAACACCCGAAAATGGCAGAAAATGTATATTTTTCGAAAACTTTTTTCCGCTAAAATGTCGTAAGGGGGGACCCTTACACAAACATTTTAAAAGCGGTCTTACTTCAGCAGCACAATACTGGTCTTGTAGTTGTAGGAGATGTCTCAAAACCTCACCAGGAGTCTCAACAACACCCGAAAATGGCAGAAAATTTATATTTTTCAAAAACTTTTTTCCGCTAAAGAGTCGTAAGGACACACAAAAAAGCAAAAAACTGTCTTGCTTCAACAGCACAATAGTGGTTCTGCTGTTGTAGGAGATGTCTCAAAACCTCACCAGGAGTCTCAACAACACCCGAAAATGTATATTTTTCGAAAACTTTTTTCCGCTAAAATGTCGTAAGGGGGCACCCTTACACAAACATTTTAAGAGCGGTCTTGCTTCAGCAGCACAATACTGGTCTTGTAGTTGTAGGAGATGTCTCAAAACCTCACCAGGAGTCTCAACAACACCCGAAAATGGCAGAAAATGTATATTTTTTGAAAACTTTTTTCCGCTAAAGAGTTGTAAGGGGAGAGGGAGCCTTACACAAAAGCTAAAAAAAAAAACAGTCTTGCTTCAACAGCACAATACTGGTGCTGTAGTTGTAGGAGATGTCTCAAAACCTCACCAGGATTCTCAACAACACCCGCAAATGGCAGAAAATGTAAATTTTTCGAAAACTTTTTTCCGCTAAAGAGTTGTAAGGGGAGAGGGAGCCTTACACAAAAGCTAAAAAAAAACAGTCTTGCTTCAACAGCACAATACTGGTGCTGTAGTTGTAGGAGATGTCTCAAAACCTCATCAGGAGTCTCAACAACACCCAAAAATGGCAGAAAATGTATATTTTTCAAAAACTTTTTTCCGCTAAAGAGTCGTAAGGGGGGACACTTACACACAAAAAAGCAAAAAACTTTCTTGCTTCAACAGCACAATAGCGGTCCTGTAGTTGTAGGAGATGTCTCAATACCTCACAACACCTCGACAACACCCGAAAATGTATATTTTTTGAAAACTTTTTTCCGCTAAAATGTCGTAAAGGGGGACCCTTTCACAAACATTTTAAGAGCGGTCTTGCTTCAGCAGCATAATACTGGTCTTGTAGTTGTAGGAGATGTCTCAATACCTCACCAGGAGTCTCAACAACACCCGAAAATGGCAGAAAATGTATATTTAAAAAAAAAAAAATTCCGCTAAAGTGTCGTAAGGGGAGACCCTTACACACAAAAAAAGCAAAAAACTGTCTTGCTTCAACAGCACAATACTGGTCCTGCAGTTGTAGGAGATGTCTCAATACCTCACAACACCTCGACAACACCCGAAAATGTATATTTTTTAAAAACATTTTTCCGCTAAAATGTCGTAAGGGGGGACCCTGACACAAACATTTTAAGAGCGGTCTTACTTCAGCAGCACAATACTGGTTTTGTAGTTGTAGGAGATGTCTCAAAACCTCACCAGGAGTCTCAACAACACCCGAAAATGGCAGAAAATGTATATTTTTTGAAAACTTTTTTCCGCTAAAGAGTTGTAAGGGGAGAGGGAGCCTTACACAAAAGCTAAAAAAAACAGTCTTGCTTCAACAGCACAATAGTGGTCCTGTAGTTGTAGGAGATGTCTCAAAACCTCACCAGGAGTCTCAACAACACCCGAAAATGGCAGAAAATGTATATTTTTCGAAAACTTTTTTCCGCTAAAGAGTCGTAAGGGGGAACCCTTACACATGTTCATTTGTTTGTGCGAGTGGTTTGGCCCTTTTTCAAGCTGTAAATGAGAGCTCTGTTTTGTTGACTTTGATGAAAGGCTGACTTCCTGTTCATTTTATTCTGAAAGGATCCCCGTATAGCAGCTAGATTGGCATCATGTGACGTTATTGTCATGATAGTTTGCTCACATCTCCTTCATTTAGTGTTCATCTCTCGTCTTAGTTGGAGACACTCATTGTTTGCACCTGCCTCTGGTTCGCTCACCTGCTCCTGATCACTAATCAAAGAGTTATCCATACGTTCCCTGTTCTCCACTCAGTCTGACAGTTTCCACACATCTTATATGTGCATAAATGACAAGGAGGAGTATTGCATACATCATAATAAAGTAGTGTTCACATGTTGAAGCACCCTTTATAAAGTTGGAAACAACCCCAAACGACCACTTAGTGGTTGCCAAAAAGTGTCATTCATTATTTCTCCTCTGTGGACTGTGGTCAGGAACCCTGATGGCGCTGAAGAGTCCGTACCCCTGCAGGGTGGAAGAGCCGTCCATCTACGAGTCGGTGCGGGTGCACACCGCTCTGCAGACGGGCCGCACCGAACAGGACTTGGTAGCCAGCGCACCCTCGGTAGGACAATTTCTGCTTCTGTTGCCAAAAAATGTAATCCCGACTAACTTGATCCAAACCCGGGCAGGTGTGACGAACCCAGGTACACACTAGTACTAATAGTACACTAGTACTAACAGTACACTAGGACTAATAGTACACTAGTACTAACCGTACACTAGTACTAATAGTACACTAGTACTAACAGTTCACTAGGACTAATAGTACACTAGTACTAACCGTACACTAGTACTAATAGTACACTAGTACTAATAGTACACTAGTACTACTGCTAATAGTTGGCAAACTACACTAATTCACACTCGGTGTGAATTGTTTTAGTTGTATTGTAAAACTTACAAACTAAAATCCTCTCGAGCAAAAACCCTACGGACGAATAGCAGACAAAACGGGATTTCTAAATGCGTTAGCATATTTGCTAAAGCTAACGAGGACGTGAAAATATGCACGCCCAAAAACTTCCCACGTGGGACTGTTTAGTCAGTATGATTTTTGTTTTAGTTATATTGTAAATTTTACATACTAAAATCCTCGAAACGGGACTTCTAAACGTGTTAGCATAATTGCTAAAGCTAACGACGATGTAGAAATGTGACTGAAAATATGCCCAAAAACCTCCCACGTGGGACATTTTATTAATGTGAATTTGTTTTAGTTATATTGTAAAACATAAAACAATACCCACGAATAGCAGACGAAATGGGACGTCTAAACGCGTTAGCATATTTGCTAAAGCTAACGACGACGTGAAAATATGCATGAAAACACGCCCAAAAACCTCCCACGTGGGACGGTTTAGTCAGTATGAATTTGTTTTAGTTATATTGTAAAACATAAAACACTACGGACGAATAGCAGACGAAACGGGACGTCTTAACGCGTTAGCATGTTTGCTAAAGCTAACGACGACGTAGAAATATGCATGAAAACACGCCCAAAAAACTTACCACGTGGGACGGTTTAGTCAGTATGAATTAATTTTAGTTATATTGTAAAACTTACCAACTAAAATCTTCGAAACAGGACTTCTAATGTGTTAGCATAATTGCTAAAGCTAACAACGACGTAGAAATATGCATGAAAACAAGCCCAAAAACCTCCCACATGGGACGGTTTAGTCAGTATGAATTTGTTTTAGTTATATTGTAAAACTTACCAACTAAAATCTTTGAAACAGGACTTCTAAACGTGTTAGCATATTTGCTAAAGCTAACGAGGACGTAGAAATATGCATGAAAACACGCCCCAAAAACCTCCCACGTGGGACGGTTTAGTCAGTATGAATTTGTTTTAGTTATATTGTAAAACATAAAACACTACGGACGAATAGCAGACGAAACGGGACGTCTTAACGCGTTAGCATGTTTGCTAAAGCTAACGACGATGTAGAAATATGCATGAAAACACACCCAAAAACCTCCCACGTGTTTTAGTTATATTGTAAAACTTACAAACTAAAATCCTCCCGAGCCAAAACACTACAGACGAATAGCAGACAAAACGGGACGTCTAAACGTATTAGCATATTTACTAAAGCTAACGACGACGTGAAAATATGCATGAAAACACGCCCAAAAACCTCCCACATGGGACCGTTTAGTCAGTATGATTTTTGTTTTAGTTATATTGTAAATTTTACAAACTAAAATCCTCAAAACGGGACTTCTAAACGTGTTAGCATGTTTGCTAAAGCTAACGACGACGTGAAAATATGCATGAAAACACGCCCAAAAACCTCCCACATGGGACCGTTTAGTCAGTGTGAATTTGTTTTAGTTATATTGTAAAACTTACCAATTAAAATCCTCGAAACGGGACGTCTAAACGCGTTAGCATATTTGCTAAAGCTAACGACGACGTGAAAATATGCATGAAAACACGCCCAAAAACCTCCCACATGGGACCGTTTAGTCAGTATGATTTTTGTTTTAGTTATATTGTAAATTTTACAAACTAAAATCCTCAAAACGGGACTTCTAAACATGTTAGCATTATTTGCTAAAGCTAACGACGACGTAGAAATATGCATGAAAACACGCCCAAAAACCTCCCACATGGGACTGTTTAGTCAGTATGATTTTGTTTTAGTTATATTGTAAAACTTACCAACTAAAATCTTTGAAACGGGACTTCTAAACGTGTTAGCATATTTGCTAAAGCTAACGACGACGTGAAAATATGCATGAAAACACGCCCAAAAACCTCCCACGTGGGACGGTTTAGTCAGTATGAATTAGTTTTAGTTATATTGTAAAACATAAAACACTACGGACGAATAGCAGACGAAACGGGACTTCTAAATGCTTTAGCATATTTGCTAAAGCTAACGAGGACGTGAAAATATGCATGAAAACACGCCCAAAAACCTCCCACATGGGACCGTTTAGTCAGTATGATTTTGTTTTAGTTATATTGTAAAACTTACCAACTAAAATCTTTGAAACGGGACTTCTAAACGTGTTAGCATGTTTGCTAAAGCTAACGAGGACGTAGAAATATGCATGAAAACACACCCAAAAAACTTACCACGTGGGACAGTTTAGTCAGTATGATTTTGTTTTAGTTATATTGTAAAACTTACCAACTAAAATCTTCGAAACGGGACTTCTAACGTGTTAGCATATTTGCTAAAGCTAACGACGACGTAGAAATATGCATGAAAACACGCCCAAAAACCTCCCACATGGGACGGTTTAGTCAGTGTGAATTTGTTTTAGTTATATTGTAAAACTTACCAAATAAAATCCTCGAAACGGGACGTCTAAACGTTTTAGCATATTTGCTAAAGCTAACGACGACGTAGAAATATGCATGAAAACACACCCAAAAACCTCCCACGTGTTTTAGTTATATTGTAAAACTTACAAACTAAAATCCTCTCGAGCCAAAACACTACAGACGAATAGCAGACAAAACGGGACTTCTAAACGTGTTAGCATATATGCTAAAGCTAACGACGACGTGAAAATATGCATGAAAACACGCCCAAAAACCTCCCACGTGGGACCGTTTAGTCAGTATGATTTTGTTTTAGTTATATTGTAAAACTTACCAACTAAAATCTTAGAAACGGGACTTCTAAACGTGTTAGCATGTTTGCTAAAGCGAACGAGGACGTAGAAATATGCATGAAAACACGCCCAAAAAACTTACCACGTGGGACGGTTTAGTCAGTATGAATTAATTTTAGTTATATTGTAAAACTTACCAACTAAAATCTTCGAAACGGAACTTCTAACGTGTTAGCATATTTGCTAAAGCTAATGACGATGTAAAAATATGCATTAAAACACGCCCAAAAACTTCCAACATGGGACAGTTTAGTCAGTGTGAATTTGTTTTAGTTATATTGTAAAACATAAAACACTACGGACGAATAGCAGACGAAACGGGACGTCTTAACGCGTTAGCATGTTTGCTAAAGCTAACGACGACGTAGAAATATGCATGAAAACACACCCAAAAACCTCCCACGTGTTTTAGTTATATTGTAAAACTTACAAACTAAAATCCTCTCGAGCAAAAACACTACGGACGAATAGCAGACAAAACGGGACTTCTAAACGCGTTAGCACATTTGCTAAAGCTAACGACGACGTAGAAATATGCATGAAAACACGCCCAAAAAACTTACCACGTGAGACGGTTTAGTCCGTATGAATTTGTTTTAGTTATATTGTAAAACATAAAACACTACGGACGAATAGCAGACGGAACAGGACGTCTAAATGTATTAGCATATTTGCTAAAGCTAACGACGACGTGGAAATATGCATGAAAACACGCCCAAAAACCTCCCACATGGGACTGTTTAGTCAGTATGATTTTGTTTTAGTTATATTGTAAAACATAAAACACTACGGTCGAATAGCAGACGAAACGGGACGTCTTAAGGCGTTAGCATATTTGCTAAAGCTAACGACGACGTAGAAAAAATGCATGAAAACACACCCAAAAACCTCCCACGTGTTTTAGTTATATTGTAAAACTTACAAACTAAAATCCTCTCGAGCCAAAACACTACGGACGAATAGCAGACAAAACGGGACTTCTAAACGTGTTAGCATATATGCTAAAGCTAATGACGATGTAAAAATATGTATGAAAACACGCCCAAAAACTTTCAACATGGGATGGTTTAGTCAGTGTGAATTCGTTTTAGTTATATTGTAAAACTTACCAACTAAAATCTTTGAAACGGGACTTCTAAACGTGTTAGCATGTTTGCTAAAGCTAACGAGGATGTAGAAATATGCATGAAAACACGCCCAAAAAACTTACCACGTGGGACGGTTTAGTCAGTATGAATTAGTTTTAGTTATATTGTAAAACTTACCAACTAAAATCTTTGAAACGGGACTTCTAAACCTGTTAGCATGTTTGCTAAAGCTAACGAGGACGTAGAAATATGCATGAAAACACGCCCAAAAAACTTACCACGCGGGACGGTTTAGTCAGTATAAATTAATTTTAGTTATATTGTAAAACTTACCAACTAAAATCTTTGAAACGGGACTTCTAAACGTGTTAGCATGTTTGCTAAAGCTAACGAGGACGTAGAAATATGCATGAAAACACGCCCAAAAAACTTACCACGTGGGACAGTTTAGTCAGTATGATTTTGTTTTAGTTATATTGTAAAACTTACCAACTAAAATCTTCGAAACGGGACTTCTAACGTGTTAGCATATTTGCTAAAGCTAACGACGACGTAGAAATATGCATGAAAACACGCCCAAAAACCTCCCACATGGGACGGTTTAGTCAGTGTGAATTTGTTTTAGTTATATTGTAAAACTTACCAAATAAAATCCTCGAAACGGGACGTCTAAACGTTTTAGCATATTTGCTAAAGCTAACGACGACGTAGAAATATGCATGAAAACACGCCCAAAAACCTCCCACGTGTTTTAGTTATATTGTAAAACTTACAAACTAAATTCCTCTCGAGCCAAAACACTACAGACGAATAGCAGACAAAACGGGACTTCTAAACGTGTTAGCATATTTGCTAAAGCTAACGACGACGTGAAAATATGCATGAAAACACGCCCAAAAACCTCCCACGTGGGACCGTTTAGTCAGTATGATTTTGTTTTAGTTATATTGTAAAACTTACCAACTAAAATCTTTGAAACGGGACTTCTAAACGTGTTAGCATGTTTGCTAAAGCTAACGAGGACGTAGAAATATGCATGAAAACACGCCCAAAAACCTCCCACATGGGACCGTTTAGTCAGTATGATTTTGTTTTAGTTATATTGTAAAACTTACCAACTAAAATCTTTGAAACGGGACTTCTAAACGTTTTAGCATATTTGCTAAAGCTAACAACGACGTAGAAATATACATGAAAACACGCCCAAAAAATTCCCACGTGGGACGCTTTAGTCAGTATGAATTTGTTTTAGTTATATTGTAAAACTTACAAACTAAAATCCTCGAAACGGGACGTCTAAACGTTTTAGCATATTTGCTAAAGCTAACGACGACGTAGAAATATGCATGAAAACACACCCAAAAACCTCCCACGTGTTTTAGTTATATTGTAAAACTTACAAACTAAAATCCTCTCGAGCCAAAACACTATAGACGAATAGCAGACAAAACGGGACTTCTAAACGTGTTAGCATATATGCTAAAGCTAATGACAATGTAAAAATATGTATGAAAACACGCCCAAAAACCTCCCACGTGGGACGGTTTAGTCAGTATGAATTTGTTTTAGTTATATTATAAAACATAAAACACTACAGACGAATAGCAGACAAAACGGGACTTCTAAACGTGTTAGCATATTTGCTAAAGCTAACGACTACATAGAACAATGCATGAAAACACACCCAAAAACCTCCCACGTGTTTTAGTTATATCGTAAAACTTACAAACTAAAATCCTCTCGAGCAAAAACACTACGGACGAAAAGCAGACGGAACGGGGACTTCTACTTCCGGTTCAAGGCCCAAAACAGGAAATACATTTTCATCCCGCAGCACTTGCAGTGAGCGAACAACAACAGACTTTCTTTCAACGTCTCTATCGGTGTTATATGAAAACTGTTATGGCCGTTTAGCAAAGAAAATCCATCAATTAGCCAGACCCTTTTTATAAGCCGCAGGGTTCGAAGCGCGGGGGAAAAAAGTCCGGAAAATACAGTAAATATGTCCGTTTATTTTACGTGATACAAACTTTTATCTAATCTGTGGAGGAATGTAGTCAACTATAAAACTGGCACCCAGTGATGTTGAAAAAAAAAAAATATTGATTTTGAATCAAGTATAGATTCTGAATCGAATCGTTACTTGCAAGAATCGAATCCTATTGAATGGTGTGGAGAGTCACAGCTTCATCAATATTGATAGAACTATTGGTGTCGATTATTGTACTACAATGTTATGTATAATATATATATATTTGCAGTAATAGATCCATTAATTAGCCGCGCTGGTTTACAAGCCGCAGGGTTCCAAGCGTGGGAATAGAGTCCAGTGCATATGTTAGTTATATGGCAGGTGAATAAAAAAATGGTTCAGTAAGTAAGTGTCAATTGTTGCATTTTTAGTTGGGCACAAAGGAAGGATACCTACTGAAACAAGGGGCCATCGTGAAGGTATGGACTGTCCCTCATCCTCGCCTTACATGCTGTCAAGTCTTGGGAGTGACTTGTTTTTTTTTTTTTTCATTTCTGTGATCGCCATAATAAAAGCCTTTTCTCACACATTAGGAAAGTATTCACAGCATTGTTCCAATCATCTTTGTCCTCAAAATTCCACACACAATACCCCGATAATGACGATGTGAATTTTTAATTTAAATTAAGAGCACCTCTCAAGCTCCGTCAGGTTGGTGTTGGTGTTCATCCAGGATGTCTCTGTACGTCGTCGCATTCATCTTTCCCTCTATCCTGTTAATGTTGGTGAAAAGCATCCCCACAGCATGACGCTGCCACCACCGTGCTCCACTGCAGGGATGGTATCGGCCTGGTTTCCACCAAACATTCGCGCCAAATACTTCAATCTTTGTCTGGTCAGACCAGAGGATTCGGTTTTTGTCGTGGTCTGAGAGTCTTTCAGCTGCATTTTGGCGAACTTTTTGTTTTGTTTACTAAGAAAGAGCTGGAGAGGTGCTGCAAAGAGGTTAAAAGATAGGTGTGCCAAGTTTGTGGCATCGTGTTCAAAAAGATTTGAGGCCGTAATTGCTGCCAAAGGTGCATCAACTAAGTACCGAGCAAAGGCTGTGAATACTTATGTACATGTTTTTTTTTTTTTTTATTAATTTGCAAGATTTTTTAAACAAACTAATTCACATTGCTACTATGGGGTATTGTGTGTAGAATTTTGAGGACAACAATTAATTTATTCTATTCTACAGTAATGGAAACACCTAAAATGCTAAATGTTTTAATCAAACTAATTCATATTGCTAGTATCAAATCAAATCAAATCAACTTTATTTATAGAGCACATCTAAAATTTACCACAGGGGTAGCCAAAGTGCTGTACAATGAGCAGGTTAAAAGATAAAACGAGTACCGAGCAAACACAACACAACACAAACAGAACACGATAAAAAATAAAATAGAATAAATAAAAACATAAAAACAGGATCACAGCAGGTGTATTATGGGGCGCCATTGCAGGATGGATATCACTCAGTGTTAAAAGCCATGGAATAAAAGTATGTTTTTAAGAGAGATTTAAAAACAGGAAGAGAGGAGGCTTGTCTAACACTCAGGGGTAGGTCGTTCCAGAGCTTGGGAGCAGCAACGGCGAAAGCTCTGTCACCTCTAAGCTTCAGCCTTGTGTCAGGGACCGTCAACAGCAGCTGATCGGCTGATCTTAAGGATCGGGTGGGGCAGTAAGGCTGAAGGAGGTCGGAGAGATAGGTTGGCGCGAGGTTGTTTAGACATTTAAAAACAAATAAAAGGAGTTTAAAATGTATATTCGGTAACGCACAGGGAGCCAGTGAAGGGACGCTAAAATAGGGGTGATGTGCTCACGTCTGCGGGTCTGTGTTAGCAGACGAGCAGCAGAGTTCTGCACGAGCTGCAGGCGGGCGAGGGAGGCCTGGCTAATGCCAACATACAGGGCATTACAATAATCAAGACGAGTCGAGATAAAAGCGTGGATTAATTTCTCAAGATCATGTCTTGATAGAAGCGGTTTCACTTTCGCTATTTGGCGTAATTGATAAAAGCTTTTTTGAACGACGCTGCTGATTTGTTTTTCGAATTTAAAATCTGAGTCAAACTTTACCCCCAGGTTTGTGACAGAGTCGCTGAGATACGGGGTCAGAGTGCCGAGGTCAACGTTGGGGGAGGGAGAGCGACTTGGACCGAACAACATAACTTCTGTTTTGTCTTCATTTAGGCTCAGGAAGTTAGCTGAAAGCCAGACTTTGATGTCGTGCAGGCAGTCAATAAGACGTTGAACCGTGTTATTTTGTGCCATGGGAAAATAAATCTGGCAATCATCGGCATAAAAATGAAATGCAATACTGTACTTCCTAAAAATAGAACCAAGGGGGAGAAGGTAAAGCGCAAATAAAATTGGGGCAAGGATTGAGCCCTGGGGGACCCCATGTGGTAAAGGAGCTGTGGACGACATAAAACTGTCTACTTTTACACAAAAACTCCTGTCGGTTAGGTACGACCGGAACCAGTTGAGGGCGGCGCCCTTAATGCCCACACAGTTCTCAAGACGAGTGATTAAGGTGGCGTGGAACGCAGCAGACAGATCTAAAAGCACCAGGACAACATATTTACCAGAATCAGTGGACAGGAGGATATCGTTAAAAACTTTTAGAAGCGCTGACTCTGTGCTGTGGAGGGCTTTAAAACCGGACTGGAACAGCTCAGTGATACCATTATCCTCTAAGAAGGGCAACAACTGACTGTAGACAACCTTCTCTAATATTTTGGAAATGTATGGAAGATTAGAGATAGGTCTGAAGTTAGAGAGGAGAGAGGGGTCGAGGCTGGGTTTTTTAAGTAGAGGTCGTACCACTGCATGTTTAAACTCTACTGGAACTATTCCAGAAGAGAGGCTACTATTGATAATGTTAAGGACACTTGATCCAATAGTAGCAAGTACCTCCTTTAACAGGCGAGGTAATGTAAATAATTCAATGTATATAATATGGGGTATTTTGTGCAGAATTTTGAGGACAAAAGTGTATTTATTCTATTCTCCAGTAATGGAAACACCTAATTTGCAAAAAAAATTAAACAAAGTAATTCACATTGTTATTATGGGGTATTGTGTGTAGAATTTTGAGGACAAAATCGAATGTATTCTATTCTATTCTACAGTAATGGAAACACATAATTAGCTTTTTTTTTTTCTTCAACAAACTAATTCACATTGCTATTACGGGGTATTGTGTGCAGAATTTTGAGAAAAAAAGTGAATTTATTCTATTCTACAGTAATGGAAACACGTATTTTTCTAAATGTTCTAAACAACCTAATTCACATTGCTATTATGGGGTATTGTGTGTAGAATTTTGAGGACAACAATTAATTTATTCTATTCTACAGTAATGGAAACACCTAAAATGCTAAATGTTTTAATCAAACTAATTCATATTGCTATTATGGGGTATTTTGTGCAGAATTTTGAGGACAAAATCAAATATTCTATTCTACAGTAACGGAAACACCAATTGTTCATAATGTTTTAAACAAACTAATTCATATTGCTATTATGGGGTATTTTGTGCAGAATTTTGAGGACAAAAGTGTATTTATTCTATTCTCCAGAAATGGAAACACCTAATTTGCAAAAAAAATTAAACAAACTAATTCACATTGCTATTATGGGGTATTGTGTATAGAATTTTGAGGACAAAATCAAATATTCTATTCTACAGTAATGGAAACACCTCATTTGCATTTCTTTTTTCAATCTGATTTTTTTTTGTGTGTGTGTGATTTTGTCAAATTTTTTTCAATTTCAATTTTTTCAATTTTTTTCAATTTTTCCAATTTCAATTTTTTTCAATTTGCATTTTTTTTTAAAAAAAACAACAACTAATTCACATTGCTATTATGGGGTATTGTGTGTAGAATTTTGAGGACAAAATCAAATATTCTATTCTACAGTAATGGAAACACCTAATTTGCATTTCTTTTTTCAATCTGATTTTTTTTTGTGTGTGTGTGATTTTGTCAAATTTTTTTCAATTTCAATTTTTTTCAATTTTTCCAATTTCAATTTTTTTCAATTTGCATTTTTTTAAAAAAACAACAACAACTAATTCACATTGCTATTATGGGGTATTGTGTGTAGAATTTTGAGGACAAAATCAAATATTCTATTCTACAGTAATGGAAACACATAATTTGCATTTCTTTTTTCAATCTGATTTTTTTTTGTGTGTGTGTGATTTTGTCAAATTTTTTTCAATTTCAATTTTTTTCAATTTTTCCAATTTCAATTTTTTTCAATTTGCTTTTTTTTTTTTTAAAAACAACAACTAATTCACATTGCTATTATGGGGTATTGTGTGTAGAATTTTGAGGACAAAATCAAATATTCTATTCTACAGTAATGGAAACACATAATTTGCTATTAAAAAATAAAAAACAAACTAATTCACATTGCTATTATGGGGTATTGTGTGTAGAATTTTGAGGACAAAATCAAATATTCTATTCTACAGTAATGGAAACACATAATTTGCTATTAAAAAATAAAAAACAAACTAATTCACATTGCTATTATGGGGTATTGTGTGTAGAATTTTGAGGACAACAATTAATTTATTCTATTCTACAGTAATGGAAACACCTAAAATGCTAAATGTTTTAAACAAACTAATTCACATTGCTATTATGGGGTATTGTGTGCAGAATTTTGAGGACAAAATCAAATATTCTATTCTACAGTAACGGAAACACCAATTGTTCATAATGTTTTAAACAAACTAATTCATATTGCTATTATGGGGTATTTTGTGCAGAATTTTGAGGACAAAAGTGTATTTATTCTATTCTCCAGTAATGGAAACACCTAATTTGCAAAAAAAATTAAACAAACTAATTCACATTGCTATTATGGGGTATTGTGTATAGAATTTTGAGGACAAAATCAAATATTCTATTCTACAGTAATGGAAACACCTCATTTGCATTTCTTTTTTCAATCTGATTTTTTTTTTTGTGTGTGTGTGATTTTGTCAAATTTTTTTCAATTTCAATTTTTTTCAATTTTTCCAATTTCAATTTTTTTCAATTTGCATTTTTAAAAAAAACAACAACAACTAATTCACATTGCTATTATGGGGTATTGTGTGTAGAATTTTGAGGACAAAATCAAATATTCTATTCTACAGTAATGGAAACACATAATTTGCATTTAAAAAACAAAAACAAAACTAATTCACATTGCTACTATGGGGTATTGTGTGTAGAATTTTGAGGACAAAATCGAATACTCAATTCTAAAGTAATGGAAACACATAATTTGCATTAAAAAAACAACAAAAAAACAAACTAATTCACATTGCTACTATGGGGTATTGTGTGTAGAATTTTGAGGACAAAATCGAATACTCAATTCTAAAGTAATGGAAACACATAATTTGCATTAAAAAAACAACAAAAAAACAAAACTAATTCACATTGCTATTATGGGGTATTGTGTGTAGAATTTTGAGGACAAAATCAAATATTCTATTCTACAGTAATGGAAACACATAATTCGCAGACATTTTTTTTAAACAAACTAATTCTCATTGCTTTTATGGGGTATTGTGTGTAGAATTTTGAGGACAAAAATGAATTTATTCTATTCTACAGTAATGGAAACACATAATTTGCTATTAAAAAATAAAAAACAAACTAATTCACATTGCTATTATGGGGTATTGTGTGTAGAATTTTGAGGACAAAATCAAATATTCTATTCTACAGTAATGGAAACACATAATTTGCTATTAAAAAATAAAAAACAAACTAATTCACATTGTTATTATGGGGTATTGTGTGTAGAATTTTGAGGACAAAAACGAACATGTTCTATTCTACTGAAATGGATTGACTGATTGATTGAAACTTGTATTAGTAGATTGCACAGTACAGTACATATTCCCTACAATTGACCACTAAATGGTAACACCCCAATAAGTTTTTACACTTGTTTAAGTCGGGGTCCACTTAAATGGATTCATGATACAGATATATACTATCATCACACAAGATCATCATCAGGGTGTATACATTGAATTATTTACATTATTTACAATTCGGGGGGGGGGGGTTAGGGTTAGGTTTGGTTGTTATCATCAGTCATCAACAATTGCATCATCAGAGAAATGGACATTGGAACAGTGTAGAACTGACTTGGTAGGATATGGACAGCAAGTAGTGGACATAGAGAGAGAGAGAAAATATCTGCATTTGATTGTTTACATTTGATTTGTTAGTTTAGGGTTGAAGTTGCCTGAAGGTGTGCTTTTAGTGTGGTTTTGAAGGAGGATAGAGATGCCCTTTCTTTTACACCTGTTGGGAGTGCATTCCATATTGATGTGGCATAGAAGGAGAATGAGTTAAGACCTTTGTCAGATGGGAATCTGGGTTTGACGTGGTTAGTGGAGCTCCCCCTGGTGTTGTGGTTATGGCGGTCATTTACGTTAAGGAAGTAGTTTGACATGTACTTCGGTATCAGGGAGGTGTGGCGGATTTTATAGACCAGGCTCAGTGCAAGTTGTTTGACTCTGTCCTCCACCCTGAGACAGCCCACTTTGGAGAAGTGGGTAGGAGTGAGGTGTGATCTGGGGTGGAGGTCTAGAAGTAATCTGACTAACTCGTTCTGGGATGTTTGGGTAATCAAAAAAGGGTTGAACGAGAGTTCCCGCCAGAACCCTCATGGTGCTTTTGTTGACCAGAGAGGAGATTCTGTAGTTCGTTGGTTGACCTTTTTGATGACCTTGGTTGCCATTTTATCACAGGAAAGATTAGCCTCGAGAATGGAACCTAGGTAGGTGACCTCATCCTTCCTGGTGATAACAATGTCACCCACTTTTATAGTGAAGTCATTGATTTTCTTAAGGTTGATTTGGGACCCAAATAGAATGGATTCCGTTTTACTCAAGTGTATGGATAGCTTGTTGTCAGCGAGCCAGGTGCAAGTTCTACAGAGTTCAGCACTGAGGATTTTCTCCACCTGTGATTTGTCCTTGCCGGATACCAGCAGGGCCGAGTCATCCGCAAACAAGAACAATTCACAGTCGCGTGCTGATGACAAGTCGTTTATGTATACTAGGAACAGTAATTGCTAAATATTTTAAACAAACTGATTCACATTGCTATTATGGGGTACTGCGTGTAGAATTTTGAGGACAAAATCGAATTTATTCTATTACACAGTAAAGGAAACACCTAATTTGCAAACATTTTTAGTCAAACTAATTAAAATTGCTATTATGGGGTATTGTGTGTAGAATTTTGAGGACAAAAACGAATATTCTATTCTACAGTAATGGAAACACATAATTTGCGAAATTGTTTTAAAGAAACTAATTCACATTGCCATTGTGGGGTATTGTGTGTAGAATTTTGAGGACAAAAGTGAATGTATTCCAGTCTCCAGTAATGGAAAGAGTTCATTGAAGTCACTCCCAGAACATTTGGCTCCAAAGCAGAATAATTGCAAGGATGTAAAAGTTGTTGGTTTTGCAGAACTGGAAGCAAAGATGGTTCACACTCAGCAGACATGAGCTGAAATACTTTAAAGACCAAACGGTGAGTCCAAGTCCTTCAACCTGATCCAACTTGAGTCGGGTGTGCTGGACCGTCTACAGTCTCTGTGTTGCAGTCCCAGGACCCCATTCGGACCCTGGACCTGAAGGCGTGCTCTGCAGTCCAGTTTGATTATTCCCGGGAGAGAGTCAACTGTTTCTGGTAAACCTTTTTTCATTTCCTTCATATTTGCTAATCAGCCATAATAAAACATCACTTACAGTACAATGTCTGCTCTCACTGAGCGTTGGTACGTTATATTCCTGCAGAGATGAGTCCAACTTCTCAGTTTATGTCCTCATCATTTTACTATTTTGATCTGGGATCAACTTTCACAGGCTCTGAGGCGATAGAGCGGCTCAGCAGCTGATGATGTCACATGAGCTCGCTACCTCTTAAAGTTAGCGCTCATAAGAACAATATCGCCAATATTCAGGTCACGACATCGCAAATGAAGTATTGTCGGCGCTTTTTTTGATGTATTTTATGGTCAGAATATTATAAGCAGACTTTTATTGACGTTTATTTATTAGTTGGAGTGCATTAAAACCTCTAAAGGCTTAGTGGCCACATGCGTGGACAGCACCTTTTAGCGCTTATTTCCAAAATGGTGTACACTACTGAATTGGGGTCTTATGGCCACTTACGTGGACATTTATACTGCCATCTGGTGGTGTCAGAAGAGTATAACATACAATGGAATTTGGGGGGAAAGAGTGTAAAAATAAGAATTAGCATGTCACTAAACATGAAGTACACATTTGTGTACTTAAGGACTAAGGACATATGATTCTTAGTTTTTATTCTAATTAGGGTCCAATAAGCCCAAAGAGCAAAGAGAAAAAAAAAAAAACTACACGCTAATCAATGCTAAGCTAAACAAAACACCCACCTGACGTTTTCCCAGGTGACCAAGGAAATGATGTAATCTCTAAAAACTGCATTAGGAAGGGCATTCATACGCGACGGTTTACCTGACACATGAAACGTGACGAATTTTGGGGGGGGGGGGGGGGGGGGGTTGCAATACCCACTTTAGCTGCCAGATGGCAGTAGAGTGTTGAATATCTTAAATTGTGTTTTGTGGCAATGCCAGTTTGGACTATATAGAGTGGTCCTTTCCACAGGCCACACCCCCTTTCCTGTCGTGGCGCCACATGAAGCCCCGCCCTCCTCTTAACGAGTTAACTCATGCAATAAATCAAAGACGTTGCGAGCGTCTGGCCCCTGTCAAAATTGCTGATTGTTGCAAATTTTGCCGCCATCAATCAGTGCGCCAGGTCAATGACCCCGCAGTTTACGTTGAGCACAGCACGGCATTTACTTGTAAGACCCACACATAACACAACATGCTCACTGAACTTTTTCTTTTTTAAATGTCCAAGCACTGCGCATAATTAAAAATGTAAAAATGTAAAGAAATCTGTCCTACCAAAGACCAAGGATAGCTCAGTGGTTAAGACTGCTGACCCCGAATTGAAGGTGTTGGGTTCAAACCCCACTCTGGTTGATGGTATTTTGTTCCACCTCATCATACTTTACTGAGTCAGGAGTCCTTGATTACATTTGTGTATGAGAAAAAAATACTTTCTCTACAAGACCCAGGATAGCCCAGTGGTTATCCTCAGTCTTGTTGTAAGTGTAGTCTGAAAAATACAAGACTTGAAGCAAGTAACCACTGACTTGTAACGACCGAGCACACAACTGTGTGATACATGATGTCTGATACATGATGTATGATGTGTGATACATGTGTGATACATGATGTGTGATACATGATGTGTCATACATGTGTGATGTATGATGTGTGATACATGATGTCTGATACAAGTGTGATAAATGATGTGTGATGTATGATGTGTGATACATGATGTGTGATACATGTGTGATGTATGATGTGTGATACATGATGTGTGATACATGATGTGTGATGTATGATGTGTGATACATGTGTGATAAATGATGTGTGATGTATGATGTGTGATACATGTGTGATGTATGATGTGTGATACATGATGTGTGATACATGTGTGATGTATGATGTGTGATACATGTGTGATACATGTGTGATGTATGATGTGTGATACATGATGTGTGATGTATGACGTGTGATACATGTGTGATGTATGATGTGTGATACATGATGTGTGATACATGTGTGATGTATGATGTGTGATACATGTGTGATACATGTGTGATGTATGATGTGTGATACATGATGTGTGATGTATGACGTGTGATACATGTGTGATGTATGATGTGTGATAAATGATGTGTGATACATGATGTGTGATACATGTGTGATGTATGATGTGTGATACATGTGTGATACCTGATGTGTGATGTATGGCGTGTGATACATGTGTGATGTATGATGTGTGATACATAATGTGTGATACATGATGTGTGATACATGATGTGTGATACATGATGAGTGATGTATGACGTGTGATACATGTGTGATGTATGATGTGTGATACATGTGTGATGTATGATGTGTGATGTATGATGTGTGATACATGATGTGTGATACATGATGTGTGATGTATGACGTGTGATACATGTGTGATGTATGATGTGTGATGTATGATGTGTGATACATGTGTGATGTATGATGTGTGATGTATGAAGTGTGATGTATGTGTGATACATGTGTGATAAATGATGTGTGATACATGACGTGTGATACATGTGTGATGTGTGATGTATGATGTGTGATACATGATGTGTGATACATGTGTGATGTATGACATGTGATACATGTGTGATGTATGATGCGTGATACATGATGTGTGATGTATGACGTGTGATACATGTGTGATGTATGATGTGTGATGTATGATGTGTGATACATGATGTGTGATACATGTGTGATGTATGATGTATGATGTGTGATACATGACGTGTGATACATGTGTGATGTATGATGTGTGATGTATGAAGTGTGATACATGATGTGTGATACATGACTTGTGATGTATGATGTGTGATACATGTGTGATGTCTGATGTGTGATACATGTGTGATACATGCTGTGTGATACATGATGTGTGATGTATGATGTGTGATACATGATGTGTGATACATGTGTGATGTATGAAGTGTGATGTATGAAGTGTGATACATGATCATCATGTATCACACATCATGATGATGTGTGATACATGACTTGTGATGTATGATGTGTGATACATGATGTGTGATACATGTGTGATGTATGATACATGATGTATGATGTGTGATACATGTGTGATGTATGATGCATGATGTATGATGTGTGATACATGATGTGTGATGTATGATGTGTGATACATGATGTGTGATGTATAATGTGTGATAATGATGTGTGATGTATGATGTGTGATACATGATGTGTGATACATGTGTGATGTATGATACATGATGTATGATGTGTGATACATGATGTGTGATGTATGATGTGTGATACATGATGTATGATGTGTGATATATTTTAAAGTTCTTTACACGTTAATTACTTTCCCTAGTCATTAATTCTATTAGTCACTAAATGACTTCTTTGGTTAAGTAACAAGTAACTATAATTACTTTTTGAAAGTAAATTTCACTCCAATGTGGTGTTTAAAATACCGATACGTATCATATATCACGATACCGGGATATCAGTTTTGGTCCTTCTCACCTAACCCTAATCTGGACAATAGAGCGCATCGGCGTATAAATCACACCCACTAAATTTTACAGATTATTTTTTTCTCCCATTATCAGCCACGCCGGACTTAAAGTCACAAATATATACACTGCGGAATTAATATTTACACGGAAATACTTTGTAAATGTTTATTTACTTACCTTCATTGCTTCCAAACGGTGTCCGTGACAGGGCAGTAAAACGGCTGATCAAACAAAACAGAAGTCAAGGTCATGGCTAAAACAGACTCAATAAGGTGACGTTTGGATGAATTTACTGAGGCAATCTGTGAAAGTGAAACAATACAAAAATAATGTAAGTTAATAATACTAACACAGACACTCGTAAACATGTTAGCATATTTAGCAACACTATGATAGCACATACAAATATGCATGAAAACACCCCTACAGACGTCACATAGCAAGTATGAAGAGTTGTAGTTATATTGTAAAGGTCTGCCATAAGTCCTATTTGTCACTTAGACTTAGCCAGAAACTGTTTGGACCGACCACTGTGCCATGATTGCAACTTCTTACCTTCCAGTCTGGTGTTTCCCGAGAGGACATTTTATCTCTGCGCCAAGACGGGCGTGGAGGCGGACGAGTGGATCAGGATCCTCAGATGGAAACTGGTGAGCTTTGATCCACCTTGCATCTTTCTGTCCAGCACAGGACTTGGGTCTTAAAGAGGACTCCAAACTACATTTCAACACACTTCCTCCAGACCAGAGCTTCCCAAACTTTGTCTACTGGAATTAAAGTACAGTGTTTTATGGTCCTATAGTCAAACACAGTGTTACTGTTCAAACTCTGGGTTGTGTCACAACATTATGTTATGTTTTGTTCACGTTTTATGGTGTAGAGTTCGTATTTTCACAATTCGGCATGTACAAACCCCGTTTCCATATGAGTTGGGAAATTGTGTTAGAAGTAAATATAAACGGAATACAATGATTTGCAAATCCTTTTCAAGCCATATTCAATTGAATGCACTACAAAGACAACATATTTGATGTTCAAACTCATAAACTTTATTTTTTTTTTGCAAATAATAATTAACTTAGAATTTCATGGCATTTCAGGGCATGTTCGCCACTGTGTTACATGGCCTTTCCTTTTAACAACACTCAGGAACTGAGGAAACTAATTGTTGAAGCTTTGAAAGTGGAATTCTTTCCCATTCTTGTTTTATGTAGAGCTTCAGTCGTTCAACAGTCCGCTGTCGTATTTTACGCTTCATAATGCGCCACACATTTTCGATGGGAGACAGGTCTGGACTGCAGGCGGGCCAGGAAAGTACCCGCACTCTTTTTTTTTTTTTTTTTTTTTTTTTTTTTTTTTTTTTACGAAGCCACGCTGTTGTAACACATGCTGAATGTGGCTTGGCATTGTCTTGCTGAAATAAGCAGGGGCGTCCATGAAAAAGACGGCGCTTAGATGGCAGCTATATGTTGTTCCTAAACCTGTATGTACCGTATTTTCCGCACCATAAGGCGCCCTGGGTTATAAGCCGCGCCTTCAATGAACGGCATATTTCAAAACTTTGTCCACCTATAAGCCGCCCCGTGTTATAAGCCGCATCTAACTGCGCTAAAGGAATGTCAAAAAAACAGTCAGATAGGTCAGTCAAACTTTAATAATATATTAAAAACCAGCGTGATGTGGGCGCGCATGGAGTCGTATATCAACATGGACGGAGCTGCGTGAAAAAAGCCACCCGGCCTCTTCGCGTAAACTTCCCTTAACCACTCGCTCATCTTTTCTTCATCCATCCCTTCGAGTTAGCTTTTATGATGACGCCGGCTGGAAAGGTCTCTTTTGGCAAGGTCTTCCTTTTGAATATCACCATGGGTGGAAGTTTCTGGCCATTAGCATGGCAAGCTAGAACCACAGTGAAGGATGACTTCTCATTCCCTGTGGTGCGAATATTCACCGTACGTGCTCCCGTTGTATCCACAGTGCGGTTCACAGGAATATCAAAAGTCAGTGGAACCTCGTCCATGTTGATAATGTTCTCTGGCCGGATCTTTTTTTCAGCTATCTTGTTTTTACAATATGCACGGAAAGTAGCCAGCTTTTCTTGAAAGTCTTTAGGCAGTTGCTGTGAAATAGTAGTCCGTGTGCGGATGGAGAGATTGCGCCTTTTCATGAACCGGAAACCTGTCGCTTAGTAGGAGCCATTTTGTGGTCTTTACAGATGTAAACACACAAAGGAAATGAAACGTAATATCCGCGCGCTTCTTCTTCTTCTACGCGGGCGGGTGGTTGCTTACAGTAGAAGAAGAAGCGCTTCCTGTTCTATGGGGGCGGGTGCTTACCTTGGCGGTTGCTTGCGTAGAAGAAGAAGCACTTTCTCTTCTACGGGGAAAAAAGATGGCGGCTGTTTACCGTAGTTGCGAGACCGAAACTTTATGAAAATGAATCTTAATATTAATCCATATATAAAGCGCACCGGGTTATAAGCCGCACGGTCAGCTTTTGAGTAAATTTGTGGTTTTTAGGTGCGCCTTATAGTGCGGAAAATACGGTACCTTTCAGCATTAATGGTGCCTTCACAGATGTGTAAGTTACCCATGCCTTGGGCACTAATGCACACTCATACCATCACACATGCTGGCTTTTGAACTTTGCGTCGATAACAGTCTGGATGGTTCGCTTCCCCTTTGGTCCGGATGACACGATTTGAAATGTGGACTCGTCAGACCACAGAACACTTTTCCACTTTGCATGAGTCCATCTTAGATGATCTCGGGCCCAGAGAAGCCGGCGGCGTTTCTGGGTGTTGTTGATAAATGGCTTTGGCTTTGCATAGTAGAGCTTTAACTTGCACTTACAGATGTAGCGACCAACTGTATTTAGTGACAGTGGTTTTCTGAAGTGTTCCTGAGCCCATGTGGTGATATCCTTTAGAGATTGATGTGGGTTTTTGATACAGTGCCGTCTGAGGGATGGAAGGTCACGGTCATTCAATGTTGGTTTCCGGCCATGCCGCTTACGTGGAGTGATTTCTCCACATTCTCTGAACCTTTTGATGATATTATGGAGCGTAGATGTTGAAATCCCTAAATTTCTTGCTATTGCACTTTGGGAAACGTTGTTCTTAAACTGTTCAAAAAATTTCTCACACAGTTGTGGACAAAGGGGTGTACCTCGCCCCATCCTTTCTTGTGAAAGACTGAGCATTTTTTGGGAAGCTGTTTTTATACCCAATCATGGCACCCACCTGTTCCCAATTAGCCTGCACACCTGTGGGATGTTCCAAATAAGTGTTTGATGAGCATTCCTCAACTTTATCAGTATTTATTGCCACCTTTCCCAACTTCTTTGTCACGTGTTGCTGCCATCAAATTGTAAAGTTAATGATTATTTGCAACAACAAAAAAATAAAGTTTATGAGTTTGAACATCAAATATGTTGTCTTTGTAGCATATTCAACTGAATATGGCTTGAAAAGGATTTGCAAATCATTGTATTCCGTTTATATTTACATCTAACACAATTTCCCAACTCATGTGGAAACGGGGTTTGTACAAACATTGAGTATACGTACACGAAATGTGCATAACTTTAAAAAATGAACATAAACACAAGTCTTTAAATACATTGATAACTTTTATCCATAGCCTTGACACTGTTTTAATGAACACAATGAATCATTGTGATTTCAATATTGATAATAATTGCGATTAATAATTTGGCTATGATTGATGTTAGCCCAGGGTTATGTTCACACTTCCAGTTCGGATTTTTCCGATCTTTTTAGTTCACATTACGAATAAAGCGATTTCCAATGTGAACGCAGTCTGACCCCCCCGCATGCAAACAAACATGAGGTCATGGCACTGCGGTGTTTACACAAGTAAACATGGCTTCCGCTCTCAGTACTGGCACATTTGTGGCAATTTTAAGGATTTTGTGCCATCACCAGAGGTGGGTAGTAACGCGCTACATTTACTCCGTTACATCTACTTGAGTAACTTTTGGGATAAATTGTACTTCTAAGAGTAGTTTTAATGCAACATACTTTTACTTTTACTTAAGTATATTTATAGAGAAGAAACGCTACTTTTACTCCGCTACTTTTATCTACATTCAGCTCGCTACTCATTTTGATCGATCTGTTAATGCACGCTTTGTTTGTTTTGGTCTGTCAGACAGACCTTCATAGTGCCTGCGTTTCAACAAATACAGTCACTGGTGACGTTCACTCCGTTCCACCAATCAGATGCAGTCACTGGTGACGTTGGACCAATCAAACAGAGCCAGGCGGTCACATGACCTGACTTAAACAAGTGTGAAAAACTTATTGGGGTGTTACCATTTAGTGGTCAATTGTACGGAATATGTACTGTACTGTGCAATCTACTAATAAAAGTTCCAATCAATCAATCAAAAGTGTGAAGGAAAAAAAGACAATTTTTTATTTCAACCGTACATCCCGTCAAAAGCCTAAAGACTGACTGCACAGTTCCTGTCTTCACAATAAAAGTGCCGCTCCATCGCGCCTGCGCTTTCAAAATAAGAGTCTCCCGAAAGCCAGCGCAAACAAGCTAGCAAGCTACGGAGTTTGCCGCCAATGTATTTCTTGTAAAGTGTATAAAAACGAATATGGAAGCTGGACAAATAAGATGCCAAAAACCAACCACTTTCATGTGGTATTAGACAGAAAGGAGGAACTTTTTTTCTCCTCCATTTGAAAACGTGGACGCTATCATCACTACTGTCTGATTACAATCAATGCAAGTCATCAGAATCAGGTAATACACCAACTTATATTCTTGTCTTCATGAAAGAAAGGAATCTATATGTGTTAAACATGCATGTATATTCATTAAAACACCTTTAACATGTAAACAAAAGCGGCAAAATAAATAAATATAAATGATATACTGTATATATCAATGTATGTATATATATATATATGTATATATGTGTGTGTGTGTATGTATATATATATATATATATATATATATATGTCTTAATAAGGTTATCCAAAAAATAGTGCTCGATACCGTAGTAGAGCGCAATATATGTATGTGTGGGAAAAAAAATCACAAGACTATTTCATCTCTACAGGCCTGTTTCATGAGGGGGTTCCCTCAATCATCAGGAGATTTTAATGGGAGCATTCACATACCATGGTTTATATAGGGCACAGAGTGTGTGGGTACAGGCTGGCCTAGGGGCGTGGTGATTGGCTCATGTGTTACCTAGGAGGTGTTTCCGTCTGTGGCGGCATGCTGTTACAATTTCGCTGCGCTTGTTGAGGGATGACAGGTCTGGACGGTAAATAATAAACAGTTTCTCTTTCAAGCATAGGTTGCATCTTTTATTACCACTATTGTAAGGTGTGCTGGATGCAAGAATTTGCCATGTTATTGAATATTCAACATTATTGTCTTTGAGGTCCCAAATGTGTTTGCTGAGTTCTGTGGTATTCCGCAGGTTTTGGTTCCTGAAAGAAGCCTTGTGATTGTTCCATCTGGTTTTGAACTCTCCCTCGGTTAATCCTACATATGTGTCGGATGTGTTATTGTCCTTGCGTATTACAAAACAATTGCAAATGAGCCGTCGGCCCCCAGACAGAGCGACTCCAAAACCAACAAAGACTGTAACTGTCGAAAGAAACCTGATTGCCCTCTCAACGGGGGGTGCTTACAAGCATCAGTTGTCTACCAATCTAAGGTAACACGCAAGGACATTAACACATCCGACACATATGTAGGATTAACCGAGGGAGAGTTCAAAACCAGATGGAACAATCACAAGGCTTCTTTCAGGAACCAAAACCTGCGGAATACCACAGAACTCAGCAAACACATTTGGGACCTCAAAGACAATAATGTTGAATATTCAATAACATGGCAAATTCTTGCATCCAGCACACCTTACAATAGTGGTAATAAAAGATGCAACCTATGCTTGAAAGAGAAACTGTTTATTATTTACCGTCCAGACCTGTCATCCCTCAACAAGCGCAGCGAAATTGTAACAGCATGCCGCCACAGACGGAAACGTAACACATGAGCCAATCACCACGCCCCTACGCCAGCCTGTACCCACCCACTCTGTGCCCTACATAAACCATGGTATGTGAATGCTCCCATTAAAATCTCCTGATGATTGAGGGAACCCCCTCATGAAACAGGCCTGTAGAGATGAAATAGTCTTGTGATTTTTTTCCCACACATACATATATATATATATATATATATATATATATATATATATATATATATATATATATATATATATATATATATATATACATATGTGTGTGTATGTTACTCATCAGTTACTCAGTACTTGAGTAGTTTTTTCACAACATACTTTTTACTTTTACTCAAGTAAATATTTGGGTGACTACTCCTTACTTTTACTTGAGTAATAAATCTCTAAAGTAACAGTACTCTTACTTGAGTACAATTTCTGGCTACTCTACCCACCTCTGGCCATCAAAGTCAACATTTTCCGAACTGAATTATTGCGTGTAGAAGTTTAAGAAGGAAGAGGACACGTATTTAGGTTCTGGCACTTTCACGGAATAATTTGCAATATTGTAACATTTATCAGAAAAGATCGATTGATAGACGTTTGGGCAGCAAAACAACAAAAATGATGTGACTTGTGCAATGTTGAGCCTTCTTGTAATGACTATGTCAATTAACGATACACATTCACTCTTCACAGGCACAAAAAGGTCAATGACTAAAACCTGCCCAGCCATGAAGAACGCTCCCAATTCAAGCATTTCCTGATTGCCCCCCGTGTAAAAATGATTTTTGAAAACATATTTTTGATGTGAAATTGAGTTGTTTCCAGTAAGTCAGCAAACACTAAACATTTCTACAGAATAATTCCAATGGATAAAAACCTGAATACTTTTTCCAGCCCTGTTTAATATTGAACACGAATAAACAATAATGAATTACTAACAACGAGCAGTACTGAAATCAAACCTTTATTTCCACTTCTTGCGTTGACAGCCGACATACAGGAAGTAGACCGTCACTTCAAAGTTTAAGTGACTTCCACGACTTGCCTCAGCTCTTCTATTAAAGGCGCTAACTCCTTCTCCAAGCTCATGATCAGGCCTGAGGGCGGAGCACACCATGAGTTCCTTATTAGCCGACTGCCAATCAAACTCACAGGATGTTTACCTGTGTTGGCATTGCTGCTGGCAATGAAACTGACCACCAGGGGTAACCGATTGAACTGCAAAATCTAGAAGGACCAGAAAGATGGCAGCTAAATGCTTCATTGATCTTGTGGAAAAACAACAAAGTGTGGATGTTGAAATAACGGCAGTTTTCCTTGACATTTTAGAGCTGGCAGGTGTTATTTTGCCTGGTTAATTACCCATTAAGACGAGGACTGGGTACCACGGACTATTTGCTCAAAGGAGTCCATTTCCATTGTTGCAACTCCATCTAAGTGCTGCATTTTGACACAACTCACTAGTCTCTTAGAACAATGTGTGGGTTCAAGGAGCACACCCTCATATCTGACAAAACAGAACGTTTAAAATCCAAATTGATGATTGTATATGCTCCCATGTCCTGTGGTGTCCCGCAGGGTTCCATCCTAGGACCAATCCTGTTTTCAGTCTACACCCTGTACATTTAAAAAAATATATAAAATATCATCTTTATGTTGATGATACGCAAATCTATGTGCCTTTACAAAAGAAAAGTGTTTAAAATCACTTTTAAATTGTCTCGAGGACTTATTAAACTTAAATGTCAAACCCTCTTAACAGAATGCTCCCCCCAGTGACCTGGACACCTGATGCCTTTTTTAAAACCCTAAATCACACATCTTGGTTTTAAGATTATTTGAGCAGATTAACTCCTTTTTTTTTAATCATCGTAGACTTTTTTAACAAAAATTAAATCAGTTTTATCTTTTAACGACTTTGAGCAGGTGAGGATGGTGTTCTGCTGACCTCGACTGCAGATGTTGTGGATCGGTGGAGAGAATACTTCGAAGACCTCCTCAATCCCACCAACACGTCTTCCTATGAGGAAGCAGTGCCTGGGGAATCTGTGGTGGACTCTTCTATTTCGGGGGCTGAGGTTGCTGAGGTAGTTAAAAAGCTCCTCGGTGGCAAGGCCCCGGGGGTGGATGAGATCCGCCCGGAGTTCCTTAAGGCTCTGGATGCTGTGGGGCTGTCTTGGTTGACAAGACTCTGCAGCATCGCGTGGACATCGGGGGCGGTACCTCTGGATTGGCAGACCGGGGTGGTGGTTCCTCTCTTTAAGAAGGGGAACCGGAGGGTGTGTTCTAACTATCGTGGGATCACACTCCTTACACCTTTGTCTCGTCTGAGACCAACCACCCGGACAGCTGCTGCAACAATTGGTTTGCATGACCAAAGAATTTCTCTGAGAAACCGTCTCAGGGAAGCTCATCTTGCATGCTCGTCGTCCTCATCGGGGTCTCGACCTGACTGCAGTTCGTCGTCGTCACCGACTTGAGTGGGCAAATGCTCACTTTTGATAACGTCTGGCACATTGGAGAGGTGTTGTCTCAACGGATGAATCCCGGTTTTCACCGTTCAGGGCACTTGGCAGACAGCGTGTGTCGTGTCAACGTTGTGAATCGAGTAGCGGTAAGGGTTGGGTTATGGTATGGGCAGGCGTATGTTATGGACAACGAACACAAGTGGATTTTACTGAAGGCATTTTGAATGCCTTCCCGGTAAGGTCTATTCAGGTGTGCTGGAGAGGAGGCTACGCCGGATAGTCGAACCTCGGATTCAGGAGGAACAGTGTGGTTTTCGTCCTGGTGGTGGAACTGTGGACCAGCTCTATACTCTCGGCAGGGTCCTTGAGGGTGCATGGGAGTTTGCCCAACCAGTCTACATGTGCTTTGTGGACTTGGAGAAGGCATTCGACCGTGTCCCTCGGGAAGTCCTGTGGTGCTCAGAGAGAATGGGGTATCGGACTGTCTGATTTTGGCAGTCCTCTCCCTGTATGATCAGTGTCAGAGCTTGGTCCGCATTGCCGGCAGTAAGTCGGACACGTTTCCAGTGAGGGTTGGACTCCGCCAAGGCTGCCCTTTGTCACCCATTCTGTTCATAACTTTTATGGACAGAATTTCTAGGCGCAGTCAAGGCGTTGAGGGGATCCGGTTTGGTGGCTGCAGGATTAGGTCTCTGCTTTTTGCAGATGATGTGGTCCTGATGGCTTCATCTGGCCAGGATCTTCAGCTCTCGCTGGATCGGTTCGCAGCCTAGTGTGAAGCGACTGGGATGAGAATCAGCACCTCCAAGTCCGAGTCCATGGTTCTCGCCCGGAAAAGGGTGGAGTGCCATCTCCGGGTTGGGGAGGAGATCTTGCCCCAAGTGGAGGAGTTCAAGTACCTCGGAGTCTTGTTCACGAGTGAGGGAAGAGTGGATCGTGAGATCGACAGGCGGATCGGTGCGGCATCTTCAGTAATGCGGACGCTGTATCGATCCGTTGTGGTGAAGAAGGAGCTGAGCCGGAAGGCAAAGCTCTCAATTTACCGGTCGATCTACGTTCCCATCCTCACCTATGGTCATGAGCTTTGGGTTATGACCGAAAGGACAAGATCACGGGTACAAGCGGCCCAAATGAGTTTCCTCCGCCGGGTGGCGGGGCTCTCCCTTAGAGATAGGGTGAGAAGCTCTGTCATCCGGGGGGAGCTCAAAGTAAAGCCGCTGCTCCTCCACATGGAGAGGAGCCACATGAGGTGGTTCGGGCATCTGGTCAGGATGCCACCCGATCGCCTCCCTCGGGAGGTGTTTAGGGCACGTCCGACCGGTAGGAGGCCACGGGGAAGACCCAGGACACGTTGGGAAGACTATGTCTCCCGGCTGGCCTGGGAACGCCTCGGGATCAACCGGGAGGAGCTGGACGAAGTGGCTGGGGAGAGGGAAGTCTGGGCTTCCCTGCTTAAGCTGCTGCCCCCGCGACCCGACCTCGGATAAGCGGAAGAAGATGGATGGATGGATGGACTTTGAGCAGGTAATCCATGCTTTTGTTTCCTCACGTTTGGACTACTGCAACTCCATTGCCTTTTAACTGACACTAAAAACATGAACACATTTTAGCTTCACTGCTCCCACTTCATTTTACAATTCATTTGAAAATACTGTTTGTTTTTTATAAAATACCGTTATATATATCGTATACTGCGATACAACCCCCAAAATACCGGAGTTTCAGTTTTCGGCCCCAGCCCTATTCAAGAGTAAACAAGACGGTGTCCGGGGGAATAGGAAGTGAAAATGTACTTGATATGCATGAAAGTATTGCTTCTTCAAGTGCAAAATCAGGCGCCACCTTACAAGACTCTCAGTTCTACAGAAAGATCTTGATAACTGTGGTGGCGATGGTCCGTTAAAATGGAAGAATATGTGTGAGGCCAGATTTGACATGTATAAGTTATCACACAACTCTTATGCTTAAAGGCCGTTGCTATAGTTATTATCAATTGTGCTGAAGTTGTACTTTTCTATCTGTGCAATCTTGGACTGCGAGTCGTCTCGTATCAGTGTTTGTGTCCAGACTGCCAAGGGCGAACATCGAGTACTGTGACGCAGACAAAGCAGAGACAGGGCGATATCACGAGTGTCAGCACATTTCCATTTCTATATCGTGTCGAACTGTGATTTAACCCGAATAAATAGAGGAGCACGTGGGCTGTGCCTTAGAGCGTAGGTTGGAACTGCAACTAAGAGTACAGCCCAATACGTCTCTCCTCATTGAGCCAAATTGAACTCTGTCTCTGCATGATTCCTTGCTTCTCGTCTGTTTAATAGATGTCATCAGTGTTTGAACCTGACAAAGACCCACGTTTCAGGGTTGCTCGCAGTGAAGGAGTTAAGTGGAGGGCACGAATGCTGCAAAGGCAGAATCTAGGCAATTAAGGACATGTGGTGTAGTGCACAGCACAGAAACATGACATCAAAAGCTCCTCCCTGACCTGGTAACTGTTGTAGTAGCAGATGATACTCTTGTTCTTGGAGAGGCCCAGCTTGCTGCCCTGGTCTGTGGCCAGGGCAAAGGTGGACAGGAAGCCAGGTTTCATAGCAGGACCAGGAGCATTATCACTGGCAACTGCAAGAAAAAAAGCATTTACTGTATCAACATCACACCTGCTCACCTGGTGTATAGTTTGATGTGATGGTAGAGGGCGGCACTAAACACCTGCAGACACAAAGGTGCAGCTAATTATAATGTCATTGCTTATCAGTCCCTCCAGGATGTTGTAATCATTCTGACCAATCTCATTTGTAATAAAACTAAGGCTGAAACGACGCGTCGACGTCATCGGTTACGTAAATACGTCGACGCCGTTTATGTGCGTCGGCGCGTCGCATATTTACGTCACACTACTGTCATGGCGGAGCGCAAAGCAGACGATGCGAGTGAGGGGAAAAAAGCACGCCAAAAGTCGTCAAAAGTGTGGGAGTATTTCAATAAACGGCCTAATAATGTTGTTGTATGCACACTGTGTCGAGCGGAAATGGCCTATCATAGCAGCACAACGGCTATGAACGAACATTTGAAAAGAAAACCCCCGACAGCGTTCTTGCCATCACCATCAACAAGTCAATCGTCCGCGTGCGTATACGTTGTCATTATTACACAAAAACATGAATGTGTCATTTGTATCTGCGTTGTAAATTCATAAACTAAAGCACCGTTTGCTCTGAGAGGCGCGTTTGGCGTGCCTGTTCAGTGTTTACAAAGACGCGCTCCTCTTTAACGCTGTGGAGAGGCGGCGGCGGCGAGCGAGCGGCGAGGCGGGGCGGGGCGCGCCGGGAGCGACGCCGCAAGAGACAGGGGACGACGAGCGAGCGAGGAAGAGGAGCTGAAAAGCGAGGAAAGAAAGAGAAAAGAGTTGGAAGAGAAAAGACTTTGTGTAAAATTAAAAGATTGTAAACCTGGCAAAGCCGTCTGGCGTTCAGTCTGTCGGTCCTGAAAGAACCCCACGGCACAAGACGTGTCACAAACGCTAACGTTAATTAGTTGTGCAAATACCTTTTACAACATTAACAGTTACATATACTATGTACAAACCAACAATTAACTTTCACTTTAATCATACTATCATTGTTGTGTTATTAAGCAAAATAAGCAATACTTTTACTTTTGTTGAAATGTTTACACTGTACACTTTTTTGTATTGGATGTTTAGCTTTATTTTTGCACATTTTAGCAAATAAGCAATACTTTTACTTTTGTTGAAATGTTTACACTTGTTACAGAATATTTCCGTTTTGCACTTTTTTGTATTGGATGTTTATCTTTATTTTTGCACATTTTAAAGCAAAATAAGCAATACTTTTACTTTTGAAATGCTTATACTATTCCAGAATATTAAGATTTGCACTGGATGTTTACTTTTATATTTGCACATTAAAAAGCAAATAAGCTACTTTTAATTTTGTTAAATGTTAAAAGTTTTAAATGTTTACATTGTTACAGAATATTTTGTCATGTTGTTGTCAATGTTGACTGAGTGGCCATACTTTTTTTTTTTGTAAATAAAAGCCATGCCTTTTGAAAAAACTGGCCTACATTTATTTTTTCCTCTTCATTTTAAATAAAAAAAATAATCGGTAAAAGGAAAAATAATCTATAGATTAATCGAAAAAAATAATCTATAGATTAACCGATTAATCGGAAAAATAATCTATAGATTAATCGATAGAAAAATAATCGTTAGCTGCAGCCCTAAATAAAACTCACCGCAATGGTCCAATCAATCTGATGTCTCCCATCATTGCCCAACATCTTCACTTCCTTCTTTACATTGACGGAAATTCATTTGTTCACTAAACATAAATAACCTTTTCACAGTCACCTGTGTTCTGGACTAAAGTACATGTTGGAAAAGAAACATTGGGGAAAGTACGACAATTGGGAGCAATTTAAACCAGTTCCACATCACAAATGATTGCAGATAGACGGTATTTTCCAGACTATTAGCCACTAGCTTGTTTCCTACGCTTTGAACCCTGCACCCTGTAAAACAGTGCGGCTAATTTATGGATTTTTCTTCGCTAAAAGCGTGTTTCTGCTCGAGTGGATTCTTCGTTCATCACCCCAAGCAACGTTTTGTAAGTTGTACAATATAACTAAAACAATTCATACTTACTAAACCGTCCCATGTGTGACATCTGTAGGAGTGTTTTCATGCATGTTTGTACGTGCTATCGTAATC
This sequence comes from Nerophis lumbriciformis, assembly GCF_033978685.3. Lineage (NCBI taxonomy): Eukaryota > Metazoa > Chordata > Actinopteri > Syngnathiformes > Syngnathidae > Nerophis > Nerophis lumbriciformis. The sequence goes on from NC_084573.2 coordinate 39,235,955, forward strand.
AAGCTGGCGTTGTTAGCATTAGATGTATGCTTTACCATGAATTGATTAACGTGGACCCCGACTTAAACACGTTGAAAAACTTATTGGGGTGTTACCATTTAGTGGTCAATTGTACGGAATATGTACTGTACTGTGCAATCTACTAATAAAAGTTTCTATCAATCAATCAATCAATGCTAAAACGTTAAGGGTCTGTGTTAGTATTAGGGATCTGAGCCGAGGATGTCGTTGAGGCTTGTGCAGCCCTTTGAGACACTTGTGATTAAGGGCTGTATGAATAAACTTTGATTGATTGATGATAATAAATTACAATGGCATTCTTTTTGCATTGCTTCATTTGTGTAAATTCACCAAAACATCACCGTAGAGTTATTGAGTCTGTTTTAGCTGATTGAAAAGCTAGCTTTTGCAGCTAGTGGGTCCACGACCATGACTTCTGTTTTGTTTGATCGGCCGTTTTACTGCCGTGTTCCAGACACCGTTTGGAAACAATTAAGGTATGTAAACAAACATTACCAAAATCTTTCGTACCAGGTTATGGTCCTGTGCGGCTAATATACGTAAAAATATGTATTTCTTCTAAGGAAGGCGAGAAACACTTTATTTCAACAGACTGGCGCCGTACCTGTCGTCAAAACTCCAAAGACCGACTGCACAGTTGCACAATAAAAGCGCTTCTTCATCCTGCCTTCGCTAACAAAATAAGAGTCTCAGAAAGCTAGCGTGCGCAAGCTAGCAAGCTACGGAGTTTGCCGACAATGTATTTCTTGTAAAGTGTATGTATACCAAGGAGTATGGAAGTTGGACGAATAAGATGCCAAAAACCAACCACTTTCATGTGGCATTGGACAGAAAGGAGGACTTTTTTTCTCCTCCATTCGAAAATGCGGACATTATCAGCACCACTGTCTGATTCCAATCAATGCAAGTCATCAGAATCAGGTAATACACCAACTTATATTCTTGTCTTCATGAAAGAAAGGAATCTATATGTGTTAAACATGCTTGTATTATCTTTAAACACTTTTAACTTATTAACAATATTAACTATATGTGTTAAACATGCTTGTATTATCTTTAAACACCTTTAACTTATTACCAATATTAACTATAAGTGTTAAACATGCTTGTATTATCTTTAAACACCTTTAACTTATTGCCAATATTAACTATAAGTGTTAAACATGCTTGTATTATCTTTAAACACCTTTAACTTTTTAACAATATTAACTATATGTGTTAAACATTCTTGTATTATCTTTAAACACCTTTAACTTATTAACAATATTAACTATATGTGTTAAACATGCTTGTATTATCTTTAAACACCTTTAACTTTTTAACAATATTAACTATATGTGTTAAACATTCTTGTATTATCTTTAAACACCTTTAACTTATTAACAATATTAACTATATGTATTAAACATGCTTGTATTATTATTAAACACCTTTAACTTATTAACAATATTAACTATATGTGTTAAACATGCTTGCATTATCATTAAACACCTTTAACTTGTTAACAAAAACATATATTTCATAAATAAGTAAATATAAATGATATATATGAATGAGGTAGATCCCCACGACTTGATCAATTGAAAAGTAGCTCGCCTGCAGAAAAAGTGTGAGCACCCCCGGGTTAGATGGATGATGTGAAATCATGATGATTGGATAAAATGTGCCGGAAATGGTCAAAATTGCAAGGTCGTGCATAATTTGTTGGAATCGGTTGAATTTGTGTTAATTCTTGGACGATCTGAATTTACTAGCGGAGATGTAACAAAGAGGATATAAATGAAGCATCCAAGCAAATGGACACTAGTTTTTAATTTTTTGTATTCCTAACTGCACTAAAAATAAGAAGTGTGAACGCAACCAAAAAAAAACCCGGAAGTTTGCAATCGCGTATCAAAACGATCATGTCAGAATTATTTTCCCCATGACTCAGTTGCTTGGTTAACTGCACTGGTCGGCAACTCCAGTTAAGTGTCTCACGGAGGAAGTTGCAATAATCTTGTTAGCACACAGCTATTACCCAATATTTACAACTACTATGAATGCATAATAACTCCTGAGCAGTGTAGGGATGTCCCGATCCGATATTTGGATCGGATCGGCTGCCGATATTTGCCAAAAATTGCGTATCGGCAAGGCATGGGAAAATGCCGATCCAGATCCAGTTTAAAATAAACTCCGGTCCGTGTTTTCCAACGCACCGATTTGAATAATACATTCCACTTTTCTGCTGCTCCGTAATTTCCGTTCCGCATTTTCCAGCACACCTTCAACACATCCACAATTCTCACGCAGTTGCTTTTAGCTGCTGGCATTACACGACAGGCTCTTCTCACTCTTTCCTGTGTCTCCCTCTCACAGACAGCGAGCGCACCATCTTACACACGTCACATGTGACTGCCACGTCATACGTCACATACGTATACGTCCTCTCCCAGCAGAGAGCGAGGTAGCGGCATGGCTAACGTTAGCTGTGATGCTAGCGCAGCCGCTAAGGTGCGCGCCTGCTCAAACGTCCTCTGCGCACGGCAAATCTATGCCACGCACAAAATCAAATAAAAAAATAAGCGCATAACAATTTTCGACACACGGACACGACAGAGACAACAGTTTTCGTCATCATTGTTCAAATATTGTAACGTCTGTCGAGACGCTTATCTCCATTCGGTGCCACACGCCCACACCATCAAAATGCCGAGGCAAAAATGTCCAGATCAACACCGTATGAAAAAATTAGTGATTTTTTTAGTTGTGATTTCCTTCTCTGCATGAAAGTTTAAAAGTAGCATATATTAATGCAGTATGAAGAAGAATGTTTTAATGTAGACATGCAAGCCTTGAAAGAAAATGTTGAAAATCAAGACTACATTTCCTGCAAATGGGTGCATTTCTACCCTATATTTTAACTTTAGATTTATTCTCATATCAAACTCTTTTGGCTGTCTTTATGACACTTACCCTCCATAATGTAAATAATTCAATGTGATTATCTTGTGTGATGACTGTATTATAATGATAGTATATATGTGATAGTATATATCTGATTCATGAATCAATTTAAGTGGACTCTGACTTAAACAAGTGTAAAAACTTATTGGGGTGTTACCATTTAGTGGTCAATTGTACGGAATATGTACTTCACTGTGCAACCTACTAATAAAAGTCTCAATCAATCAATCAAAACACATAGAATCATCATACTGCTGTGATTATATGCATCAAGTGTTCATTCAAGGCTAAGGCAAAATATCCAGATATATATCGTGTATCGCAATATGGCCTTAAAATATCGCAATATTTAAAAAAAGGCCATATCGCCCAGCCCTAGTTCAATGATGCCATTTCTGTTTGTCATGTATCATTTTGTCTATTTTGTGTTTATCCTTGAATAAACAGGTCAGTTTCTTGTTACCAACCATTGTGTATTATTCAAACTCCCCTAATTCAGCTGGCTAGTTGTTATCAAGAGTACTAAAACCCTTTTCAACATGATTCTGACAACTAAGTAGGCTAAATAACTTTAAACTTTAATACATGCTCGGATAGGCCAGTATCGGTCAGTATCGGTATCGGTCAGTATCGGTATCGGATCGGAAATGCAAAAACAATATCGGTATCGGATCGGAAGTGCAAAAACCTGGATCGGGACATCCCTAGAGCAGTGGAAATGGAGACGGACAATGCTGGTAGTCAAGGTTTGTGAGAGAAAAGCTGAACAGAGATAAATACGGTAGTTGGGTTGAGTTCAAATTGGGTTGAGTTTTTTCTTGCCCTGATGTCGTTTTGGCTTGTGCAGCCCTTTGAGACACTTGTGATTTAGGACTATATAAGTAAACATTGATTGATTGATAGTGAACTGTTTCCAGGACACACACTCCTGGAGTGTCAGGTATCAGTGCGTGCTTGGATCAGCCATATCCTGGCAGCAAAATATCATTTGTCGCGTCAAATAAGTGATCGGGTTCCAGATTGGGTTTTAGTACCTTTGATGACCGGGACTCCATCTCTGTCTGTGACCACGATGGCGTGAATGCCTTCAACACTGCGCGAGAGCAGAAAGTCCATTATTCATACAGGAACTTCTGTAACCTTGGACAAACCGCACTGGAAAAGTTCTTCATACTCACCTTTGTAATTGTTTGAACAGGTACTTCTTTAGGTCCTGTAAAAGAAAAAGAGGAATGTTTACAAAAGTGTCAAAAAAAACAACATATACATGCTCACAATATACCTGTATTTACCAGAATCTCTCTTAAAAATAAAGTACTATTATATAGCAAATATTGTGACAATTTTAGAGACATCTAAAAACTTTGGATTTTGAATGAATGGTCATTTTTCAGGTAGTGTATTTTTGGGACCATAGGGCGCACCGTTTCATCTGACATCACATGGACAAAGATAAGACCTTCTGGAGGAAAGTTCTGTGGTCAGATGAAACAAAAATGGAGCTGTTTGGCCACAATACCCAGCAATATGTTTGGAGGAGAAAAGATGAGGCCTTTAATCCCAGGAACACCATCCTACCGTCAAGCATGGTGGTGGTATTATTATGCTCTGGGCCTGTTTTGCTGCCAATGGAACTGCTGCTTTAAATGGGACAATGAAAAAGGAGGATTAGCTCCAAATTCTTCAGGACAAGCTAAAATCATCAGCCCAGAGGTTGGGTCTTGGGCGCAGTTGGGTGTTCCAACAGGACAATGACCCCAAACACACCTCAAAAGTGGTAAAGGAATCAGGCTAGAATGAAGGTTTTAGAATGGCCTTCCCAAAGTCCTGACTTAAAGGTGTGGACAATGCTGAAGAAACAAGTCCATGTCAGAAAAGCAACACATTTAGCTGAACTGCACACATTTTGTGGTCAAGTGGTCAAGCAGAAGCTTGTGGATGGCTACCAAAAGCGCCTTATTGCAGGTAAACTTGCCAAGGGACATGTAAGCAAATATTAACATTGCTGTATGTATACTTTTCACCCTCACATTTTCAGTAGAGCCATAATAAATTCATAAAAGAAGCAAACTTCATGAATGTTTTTTGTGACCAACAAGTATGTGCTCCAATCACTACATCCATACTACCCAACATTGAGACCTCCAAATTCAGGAGATTTGGGCGGGGGCGGAGTTAAGGGGGAAGAAGTATATTTATAGCTAGAATTCACTGAAATTCAGGTATTTCTTATATATATATATATATATACACATATATATATATGTATATATATATATATATATAGCGAGAATTCACTGAAAGTCAAGTATTTATTTTATATATATATATACACATATACATATATATATATATATATATATATATATATATATATATATATATATATATATATATATATATATAGCGAGAATTCACTGAAAGTCAAGTATTTATTTTATATATATATATATATATATATATATATATATATATATATAAAATAAATACTTGACTTTCAGTGAATTCTAGCTATAGAATTTATATATATATATATATATATATATATATATATATATATATATATATATATATATATATATATATGTATTTTATTATGTATATATATATATGTACCGTATTTTCCGCACCATAAGGCGCCCTGGGTTATAAGCCGCGCCTTCAATGAACGGCATATTTCAAAACTTTGTCCACCTATAAGCCGCCCCGTGTTGTAAGCCGCATCTAACTGCGCTAAAGGAATGTCAAAAAAACAGTCAGATAGGTCAGTCAAACTTTAATAATATATTAAAAACCAGCGTGATGTGGGCGCGCATGGAGTCGTATATCAACATGGACGGAGCTGCGTGAAAAAGCCACCCGGCCTCTTCGCGTAAACTTCCCTTAACCACTCGCTCATCTTTTCTTCATCCATCCATCCCTTCGAGTTAGCTTTTATGATGACGCCGGCTGGAAAGGTCTCTTTTGGCAAGGTCTTCCTTTTGAATATCACCATGGGTGGAAGTTTCTGGCCATTAGCATGGCAAGCTAGAACCACAGTGAAGGATGACTTCTCATTCCCTGTGGTGCGAATATTCACCGTACGTGCTCCCGTTGTATCCACAGTGCGGTTCACAGGAATATCAAAAGTCAGTGGAACCTCGTCCATGTTGATAATGTTCTCTGGCCGGATCTTTTTTTGCAGCTATCTTGTTTTTACAATATGCACGGAAAGTAGCCAGCTTTTCTTGAAAGTCTTTAGGCAGTTGCTGTGAAATAGTAGTCCGTGTGCGGATGGAGAGATTGCGTCTTTTCATGAACCGGAAACCTGTCGCTTAGTAGGAGCCCTTTTGTGGTCTTTACAGATGTAAACACACAAAGGAAATGAAACGTAATATCCGCGCGCTTCTTCTTCTTCTACGCGGGCGGGTGGTTGCTTACAGTAGAAGAAGAAGCGCTTCCTGTTCTATGGGGGCGGGTGCTTACCTTGGCGGTTGCTTGCGTAGAAGAAGAAGCACTTCCTCTTCTACGGGGAAAAAAGATGGCGGCTGTTTACCGTAGTTGCGAGACCGAAACTTTATGAAAATGAATCTTAATATTAATCCATATATAAAGCGCACCGGGTTATAAGCCGCACTGTCAGCTTTTGAGTAAATTTGTGGTTTTTAGGTGCGGCTAATAGTGCGGAAAATACGGTATATATATATATATATATATATATATATATATATATATATATATATATATATATATATATATATATATACATATACATATGAATAAAATAAATACTTGAATTTCAGTGTTCATTAATTTACACTTATACACACATAACACTCCTCTACTCATTGTTGTATTTGAAAGTGCAATGCTTTGCAGCCAGTAGCACAGCCTTTGAAGGAGCATAGGTATGGGCAGTGTAATATTCTGGGTTGGAGTCAATAACCAGGCGAGGTGACCAAGTTACGTCTCTTTACGTCATACTTCAGAACCGACCCTCACACTTGCCGTCAGGGCGCGCAATACAACGTAAACTGTTGGCCAACCAAAAAGTAACCACAGAACACTATACCGTATAGTGTTCTGTGGTTACTTTTTGGTTGGCCAAGCGGACGTGACGACAGGCTGTGCTCACTCAGGTCCGCACGGACCTGGAGGGGGCGTGCCTGTTGTCCGGCTGGAAATCGGGAGGAATTCGAGGGAGGAATATATATATATATATATATATATATATATATATATATATATATATATATATGTTCAAATATGGATAAAACCTCACATCAACCATGGTGGAAAGTGTCCTTTCCTGTCACGTGAAGCTTCTGCTGCCTGTGGGAAGAAAAGGAGAAGTGACAAAAACATAAAGTAGCCTGTAAAATATTGAAGTTCGACGATTTGTTACAATTGAAAACAGCTAAAACTATAACCTGCTAGCCAGGAATGTACAACAATTCTTCTAAACATGAACAGAAAAATGTCATTTAAAACATTTGTACGCACGTACAACACTTAAGACCTTCAGTATATCAGTATGTGGAATTAAATGATGGAATGGATTAAGTAAATAAATCAAACAACGCACTAATATGATCCACTTCAAGAAACTCTTCACACTTAAAGTGTTTACAAAGTACAAAGAAGAAGATAAACATTCGGAATTTATTTCATCCATCCATTCATTTTCTACATAATCTTATTCATCTCATCATACGAAATATAACTTACTTCACCAATTATTATTTATTTATTTGTATTACTTATGGAGTATATTGTGAATACATTGAGAACAGGAAGTGAACAAAAGTGTGAGCAACTGTGATGTAAAAGAAAAGGGGTAGGATTATATAAGCTCTGCTTCTTCCTACTCCTTTTCCAACATGTTGAATAGAGAAACTGGAAATTGTGATGTATCATGTTGTATGCATGCATGTGTGATGTATCATGTTGTATGCATGCATGTGTGATGCATCATGTTGTATGCATGCATGTGTGATGTATCATGTTGTATGCATGCATGTGTGATGTATCATGTTGTATGCATGCATGTGTGATGCATCATGTTGTATGCATGCATGTGTGATGCATCATGTTGTATGCATGCATGTGTGATGTATCATGTTGTATGCATGCATGTGTGATGTATCATGTTGTATGCATGCATGTGTGATGTATCATGTTGTATGCATGCATGTGTGATGTATCATGTTGTATGCATGCATGTGTGATGTATCATGTTGTATGCATGCATGTGTGATGTATCATGTTGTATGCATGCATGTGTGATGCATCATGTTGTATGCATGTATGTGTGATGTATCATGTTGTATGCATGCATGTGTGATGTATCATGTTGTATGCATGCATGTGTGATGTATCATGTTGTATGCATGCATGTGTGATGCATCACGTTGTATGCATGTATGTTCGAAATCAACTCAAACTCGCCTCAACTCAACAAAGAAGAAAAATTATGATAAACACATTCAACATTATTGAAAATTAATGTATATATTTGTAAACGCTATGAAGTGGGAAAAGTGTAGGATTAAATAAGCTCTGCTTCTTCCTACTCCTTTTCGGACACGATGTAAAATGATGTGATGTATTATGCTGTAAGTGTGTTCATGTTCCAAATCAACTAAAGAAAGAAAGAAAGAAAGAAAGAAAGAAAAAAGAAAGAAATAATTACACTTGTAAGGAAATCCACCAAAGCTAACGTCCAAGCTAACTAGCTAACTAGCTAACTAGCTCTCTCGCAATCTTCATTTTAATAAACAAGTACTTGAAATAGGTTCGGAAGAGAAAGCGACACGTTTAGACAAAACACGACACGACCTCACGTACCTGTTCTGTCGTCGGTGAGTCACTTCAGATCCACTTTGTTCGTGCGGAACTAATAATAATAATAATAATAATACAAATGTCAGCAGGTCCCGTATCACGTGACACTGCCGGATGACACGATTGAGCCACGCATGCGCGAAGATTACGTCACTTCCTAGTATTGCAATTTTTTATTTTTTTTTATTTGAATGTTTTGTATATAACAAAAATAGCTTATTTAGGATTAAAAGGGAACAATAGTATAAACATACACAAGGGGTGGATTTAAATAAAAAAAAATGATTTTCGCCACATTTTCACTTTTCTGTCGTTGCAATGAATGACGCACGGCGGCGCTACTAAAGATTTGTTTGATGTACCGTACTTTGAATTTGTTTTTTTTAAAAAAGAAACTTACTTTAACTTGAATATATTTCCGCAGCCGACCAGACATTAGAATTTCAAGTGATCAGTTCTGAGAATTGATCATACTTGCCAACCTTGAGACCTCCGATTTCGGGAGGTGGGGGGGTGGAGGTTGGGGGCGTGGTCAGGGGCGGGTGGGGCGTGGTTGGGGGCGTGGTTAAGAGTATATTGACAGCTAGAATTCACCAAGTCAAGTATTTCATATATATATATATATATATATATATATATATATATATATATATATATATATATATATATATATACAGGTAAAAGCCAGTAAATTAGAATATTTTGAAAAACTTGATTTATTTCAGTAATTGCATTCAAAAGGTGTAACTTGTACATTATATTTATTCATTGCACACAGACTGATGCATTCAAATGTTTATTTCATTTAATTTTGATGATTTGAAGTGGCAACAAATGAAAATCCAAAATTCCGTGTGTCACAAAATTAGAATATTACTTAAGGCTAATACAAAAAAGGGATTTTTAGAAATGTTGGCCAACTGAAAAGTATGAAAATGAAAAATATGAGCATGTACAATACTCAATACTTGGTTGGAGCTCCTTTTGCCTCAATTACTGCGTTAATGCGGCGTGGCATGGAGTCGATGAGTTTCTGGCACTGCTCAGGTGTTATGAGAGCCCAGGTTGCTCTGATAGTGGCCTTCAACTCTTCTGCGTTTTTGGGTCTGGCATTCTGCATCTTCCTTTTCACAATACCCCACAGATTTTCTATGGGGCTAAGGTCAGGGGAGTTGGCGGGCCAATTTAGAACAGAAATACCATGGTCCGTAAACCAGGCACGGGTAGATTTTGCGCTGTGTGCAGGCGCCAAGTCCTGTTGGAACTTGAAATCTCCATCTCCATAGAGCAGGTCAGCAGCAGGAAGCATGAAGTGCTCTAAAACTTGCTGGTAGACGGCTGCGTTGACCCTGGATCTCAGGAAACAGAGTGGACCGACACCAGCAGATGACATGGCACCCCAAACCATCACTGATGGTGGAAAATTTACACTAGACTTCAGGCAACGTGGATCCTGTGCCTCTCCTGTCTTCCTCCAGACTCTGGGACCTCGATTTCCAAAGGAAATGCAAAATTTGCATGGTTGGGTGATGGTTTGGGGTGCCATGTCATCTGCTGGTGTCGGTCCACTCTGTTTCCTGAGATCCAGGGTCAACGCAGCCGTCTACCAGCAAGTTTTAGAGCACTTCATGCTTCCTGCTGCTGACCTGCTCTATGGAGATGGAGATTTCAAGTTCCAACAGGACTTGGCGCCTGCACACAGCGCAAAATCTACCCGTGCCTGGTTTACGGACCATGGTATTTCTGTTCTAAATTGGCCCGCCAACTCCCCTGACCTTAGCCCCATAGAAAATCTGTGGGGTATTGTGAAAAGGAAGATGCAGAATGCCAGACCCAAAAACGCATAAGAGTTGAAGGCCACTATCAGAGCAACCTGGGCTCTCATAACACCTGAGCAGTGCCAGAAACTCATCGACTCCATGCCACGCCGCATTAACGCAGTAATTGAGGCAAAAGGAGCTCCAACCAAGTATTGAGTATTGTACATGCTCATATTTTTCATTTTCATACTTTTCAGTTGGCCAACATTTCTAAAAATCCCTTTTTTGTATTAGCCTTAAGTAATATTCTAATTTTGTGACACACGGAATTTTGGATTTTCATTTGTTGCCACTTCAAATCATCAAAATTAAATGAAATAAACATTTGAATGCATCAGTCTGTGTGCAATGAATAAATATAATGTACAAGTTACACCTTTTGAATGCAATTACTGAAATAAATCAAGTTTTTCAAAATATTCTAATTTACTGGCTTTTACCTGTATATGAAAATATGCAAACAAAACTGTGTTTGGATAATTGATACTTCAAAGTTGCATAAATAAATATTAAGGAATATAACATAACTTGGCTTCTGAGAGCTTCAAAATGTAATGAATAAAATGCTAAAGTTGTTGATAAACTAGCAATTATTTTAATAATTAAATATGGTCATTTTAAATGAATTATTATGATCATTTAAAATTAATTATTTCAAATATGTTTATTTTAATTCTATGGCTGGATGTAATAAGGAGTCAGAAAAAATACAAAAAAAAAAAAAAAAAAATTAATTTTGATGTTTTTAGCAAAATATTATAAAAATGTATTTAGTTTTTTTTTTTTTAATTAATAAATATATTTATTTTTAGGTAAGATAAACATAATAATACAATTTGTCTCTAGTCTGGATGATTTAGTTCTTGTCACCCTGTTGTCCTCCCGTCATAAAGAAAAGGCTGTCCTCACTCAGGTCCGCATGGAGCTGGAGGGGGCGTGGCCTCCAGCTCCGGCTGAAAATCGGGAGGTTTTCGGGAGAAGCGCTGAATTTCGGGAGTCTCCCGGAAAATTCGGGAGAGTTGGCAAGTATGGAATTGATGTAAATAAAAGTAAGCACATCGTTCAGGTTTCTGTACGGTTTCAAAATCAATCCATCCATCCATCCATGTTTCTACCGCTTGTCCCTTTTGGGGTCACGGGGGGTGCTGGAGCCTATCTCAGCTGCCTTCGGGCGAAGAGAATATAAATCCCGGGAGTTTTCTGCAAGAGGCACTGAAATCTTGAAGTCTCCCGGGAAAATCGGGGGGGTCGGCAAGTATGCAGCTGAGCCGCATCAGAGTGATCAAAGAGCGGCTCCGGAGCCGCGGGTTGCCGACCCCTGGCCTAGTACCTGACTGCCCCCTAGCCAGGGATACGGCGAAGACCTCAACGGCGGAGCAGGCGGAAGACGGTAGATGTAAGAACTACCACAAACGGCTGCGATGGCGGAAGTAGGCACCCCCACAGCCATGTGGGCCCAGTTATGGGGAAATAACAACCCAAGACCTCAACGGTGGAACAGGCAGAGGATGATTTCTAACCCTATGGAGCGTCACAACGGCTGGGATGTGGAAGAAGGCTGCAGCAGAAAAGGGTCCCCTAGTCGTCTTGGACTCCATGCCACTGGACCCTGACCCGGATCTGTCAAGGATGGTGTGGTGACTGTCTGTGCACCAGTCTCCCCACGTCAAACTAAGTCACGCACAGGCATCCTCCATAAAGGGATACACCCCTACCAGGATGACATCGTGGGATTTTTGGAAATATTAACCGTACATCATACAGAGGGTGAAAGTGTTCACAAAATATGATAAGTCACTTTGTGTTCATAGTAGGGCTGCAGCTAACGATTATTTTTCTATCGATTAATCTATAGATTATTTTTCCGATTAATCGGTTAATCTATAGATTTTTTTTCGATTAATCTATAGATTATTTTTCCTTTTACCGATTATTTTTTTTATTTAAAATGAAGAGGAAAAAATAAATGTAGGCCAGTTTTTTCAAAAGGCATGGCTTTTATTTACAAAAAAAAAAAGTATGGCCACTCAGTCAACATTGACAACAACATGACAAAATATTCTGTAACAATGTAAACATTTAAAACTTTTAACATTTAACAAAATTAAAAGTAGCTTATTTGCTTTTTAATGTGCAAATATAAAAGTAAACATCCAGTGCAAATCTTAATATTCTGGAATAGTATAAGCATTTAAAAAGTAAAAGTATTGCTTATTTTGCTTTAAAATGTGCAAAAATAAAGATAAACATCCAATACAAAAAAGTGCAAAACGGAAATATTCTGTAACAAGTGTAAACATTTCAACAAAAGTAAAAGTATTGCTTATTTGCTAAAATGTGCAAAAATAAAGCTAAACATCCAATACAAAAAAATGTGCAGTGTAAACATTTCAACAAAAGTAAAAGTATTGCTTATTTTGCTTAATAACACAACAATGATAGTATGATTAAAGTGAAAGTTAATTGTTGGTTTGTACATAGTATATGTAACTGTTAATGTTGTAAAAGGTATTTGCACAACTAATTAACGTTAGCGTTTGTGACACGTCTTGTGCCGTGGGGTTCTTTCAGGACCGACAGACTGAACGCCAGACGGCTTTGCCAGGTTTACAATCTTTTAATTTTACACAAAGTCTTTTCTCTTCCAACTCTTTTCTCTTTCTTTCCTCGCTTTTCAGCTCCTCTTCCTCGCTCGCTCGTCGTCCCCTGTCTCTTGCGGCGTCGCTCCCGGCGCGCCCCGCCTCGCCGCTCGCTCGCCGCCGCCGCCTCTCCACAGCGTTAAAGAGGAGCGCGTCTTTGTAAACACTGAACAGGCACGCCAAACGCGCCTCTCAGAGCGAAACGGTGCTTTAGTTTATGAATTTACAACGCAGATACAAATGACACATTCATGTTTTTGTGTAATAATGACAACGTATACGCACGCGGACGATTGACTTGTTGATGGTGATGGCAAGAACGCTGTCGGGGGTTTTCTTTTCAAATGTTCCTTCATAGCCGTTGTGCTGCTATGATAGGCCATTTCCGCTCGACACAGTGTGCATACAACAACATTATTAGGCCGTTTATTGAAATACTCCGACACTTTTGACGACTTTTGGCGTGCTTTTTTCCCCTCGCTCGCATCGTCTGCTTTGCGCTCCGCCATGACAGTAGTGTGACGTAAATATGCGACGCGCCGACGCACAAAAACGGCGTCGACGTATTTACGTAACCGATGACGTCGACTACGTCGACGCGTCGACGTAGTCGACGCGTCGTTTCAGCCTTAGTTCATAGTGTTGCTACACCTTCTTCTCCTACCTCGTGTTGGGTGTGAGCCACCGTAGTTCACCTGGAGGCCACTGGCTGCACAAACACAATCCTAAAACCTAATAAAAGTAAATAAACAGTCAAGTAAAAAAAAAAACATATTTACACTGTTTCTACAAACATGCAGTAGTTAAAATATGTATCAAGTTGATAACTTGGTGCAGTTTTTAGATGAAAAACTGTTCCATACAGAGTGGTTTCACCAATGCCTCAAAGTGAAATGATGCATTTGAGTACCCGGCGGGAGCAGTTGTGCCAGTGCAAAAATAGCCGACTATTAATAGACCTCCCTGCACACAGCCTCACTCTGACAGAACCCACCACCGCAGTGCAGAGAAGACCCTCTATGCCGCACAATCCAACAGGTGAGCAAAGTCTAGTCTATGCTGTTTGTAGCCCAGACCTCGTCACAGTCTGAGCCAGACCAAGTATTTGTAGTGCCAGGTATTCATTTTAAACAGTTAAGCTCGGTCTAGGGTGTATACCCCGACCCCAAGTCAGCTGGGATGGTCTCCAGCTTCGTAATGGGTTTAAGCAGTATTAAAAAAATGTGTTTAGTTAAGAAAACAGCGTTAATAAAAGTTTCAATCAATCAAAGTTTGTGTTTTAGCTCAAGCAGACAGCATGGGAGACTTCCAGCAGTTGGAGCAGGACTTCTACCAGACCGGGTACTACTTTGACCAGCATGGCCGCGCCGTGGCCTTGGACTATGACCAGTCTGCAAGTGATCTTTATAGCAACCAGTCAGTATTTGTTGTGCTACATCATTCATTCCATTTCAAAAAAAAAAAAGCCAGTTTTATCTGAAATTAGATGGACTATACGTTGAAACATTCTCACGGTGCTAAATTAAATAGATTTTAAATCAGGGGTGCCCCAACTTTTTCCCACTCAGCGCCACAGACTGACAAGTCAAAGGATGCACCTTCGAAATTAGCACAATGTAAAGTTTTTTTTCTTTTAAAGAACTAGAAACTTTGTGTGGATGCCGGCCAAATAGCGTCAAGTAACAAAAAAATATGAGCAAAATTAGTTAAAAAAAAAAAAAGCTAGCATGCTAACAGTGCAATGCCGACATGCTAAGAATAGCATGCTTACAGTTAGTTAGCCATACTTGCCAACCCTCCCGGATTTTCCGGGAGACTCCCGCGAAATTCAGCGCCTCTCCCGAAAACCTCCCGGGACAAATTTTCTCCCGAAAAACTCCCGAAATTCAGGCGGACCTGAGTGACGTGTTGACAACACACAACAACAGTGTCTACCGTAAAGCAGTTGGTCTGCCGTAAACAGCAATGTTGTGACACTTTTAAACAGGACAATACTGCCATCTACTGTACATGCATATGTGACCCACCCATAATGTGTCACATTTTTGTGTTGATTTATTTATTTTATTTTGTGGTTTGAATTCGTTTTTGGAGCTGTCATTACACATTTATCAGTATTCACATTGGTCAGTAGGGGGCAGTAGGGCGTTTCTTCCCCAATTGAA
The DNA here is from genome assembly GCF_033978685.3 of Nerophis lumbriciformis. Taxonomy (NCBI): domain Eukaryota; kingdom Metazoa; phylum Chordata; class Actinopteri; order Syngnathiformes; family Syngnathidae; genus Nerophis; species Nerophis lumbriciformis. The sequence goes on from NC_084573.2 coordinate 39,251,372, forward strand.
TGCGATCACCTGCAGACCGGAAGTGTCTTGTCATTCTGATGAGAGCGACCAGTCTGTGAACAATTGAAACGTCCTGTGTGCTTTTTCCTCCTGTATAACAGGTTAGTTTTGGTGAATCAAATCACTGAATAATATCCATGTGATCTTTATAAGTTTAAGTACACATTCTGATGGTGGAGCCTAACTCTAAAGTGTTTGTGAGTTGTACTTTGTAAATGAACACTGAAATTCAAGTATTTATTTTATATATATATATATATATATATATATATAGCTAGAATTCACTGAAAGTCAAGTATTTCTTATATATATATATATATATATATATATATACATATATATATCTTAACCACGCCCACAACCACGCCCCACGCCCCACCCCCCACCTCCCGAAATCGGAGGTCTCAAGGTTGGCAAGTATGCAGTTAGCATTTGTGAAATACTTAAAATATATGACACGACACATGATAAATTAGACAAGAAAGCTAGTAATAATAACATGCTGAGATGCTACCTGTAACAAGTACCGAAATGGACTACTCTGAGGTGTGTACTTCAAATGTATTTTTTAAATGCTAGCATGCTAACATTAGCATGCATCAAGTACCAAAATACGACAGAGGTGTTTACCTCTATTTAATTTAATTTAATTTAATTTAATTTAATTTAATTTGACACATGATGAACACATTACTGATGTTTTCTCCCCTTCTAAAAAATATAACTTAATTTAATTTAATTTAATTAATATAAAAAATATAATTCCACCACTAAAAGAACCATTATGTGGGATATTCGAACACATTACTGATGTTTTCTCCCCTCCTAAAAATATAATTTTATTTAATTTAATTTAATTTTTATAATAATTATAATGGGTCGTACTTGTATAGCGCTTTTCTACTTTTTTTAAGGAACTCAAAACGCTTTGACACTATTTCCACATTCACCCATTCACACACACACACACATTCACACACTGATGGCGGGATAATTTAATTTAATTTAATTTAATTTTTATAAAAAAATATAATTTCACCCCTAAAAGAACCATTATGTGGGATATTCGAACACATTATTGATGTTTTCTCCCCTCCTAAAAAATATAATTTAATTTAATTACATTTAATTTAATTTGACACATGATGACATTTGACACATGATGAACACATTACTGATGTTTTCTCCCCTCCTAAAAAATATAATTTAATTTAATTTAATTTAATTTAATTTTATTTTATTTTATTTTATTTGACACATGATGAACACATTACTGATGTTTTCTCCCCTCCTAAAAAATATAACTTAATTTAATTTAGTTTAATTTGTATAATAATTATAATGGGTTGTACTTGTATAGCGCTTTTCTACTTTTTTAAGGAACTCAAAGCGCTTTGACACTATTTCCACATTCACCCATTCACACACACACATTCACACACTGATGGTGGGATAATTTAATTTAATTTAATTTAATTTAATTTATATAATAAGAATATAATTTCACCCCTAAAAGAACCATTATGCGGGATATTCGAACACATTACTGATGTTTTCTCCCCTCCTAAAAAATATAATTTAATTTAATTACATTTATTTAATTTGACACATGATGATACATGATGATATTTGACACATGATGAACACATTACTGATGTTTTCTCCCCTCCTAAAAATATAATTTAATTTAATTTTTATAAAACATATAATTTCACCCCTAAAAGAACCATTATGTGGGATATTGGAACACATTATTGATGTTTTCTCCCCTCCTAAAAATTATTACTGATGAACACATTACATGATGAACATGATGAACACATTACTGATGTTTACCAATCATGTGTCATCATGATGACACATGATGACACATGATGACATTTGGCACATGATGAACACATTACTGATGTTTTCTCCCCTCCTAAAAATATAATTTAATTTAATTTAATTTAATTTAATTTAATTTGACACATGATGACACATGATGACATTTGACACATGATGAACACATTACTGATGTTTTCTCCCCTCCTAAAAAATATAACTTAATGTAATTGCATTTAATTTAATTTGACACATGATGACATTTGACACATGATGAACACATTACTGATGTTTTCTCCCCTCCTAAAAAATATAATATAATTTTATTTGATTTTATTTGACACATGATGAACATATTACTGATGTTTTCTCCCCTCCTATAAAATATAATTTAATTTAATTTAATTTTCATAAAAAATATAATTTCACCCCTAAAAGAACCATTATGTGGGATATTCGAACACATTTCTGATGTTTTCTCTCCTCCTAAAAAATGTAATTTAATTTAATTTAATTTAATTTGACACATGATGATACATGATGACATTTGACACATGATGAACACATTACTGATCTTTTCTCCCCTCCTAAAAAATATAATTTCATTTTAATTTAATTTAATTTAATTTAATTTAATTTGACACATGATGAACACGTTACTGATGTTTTCTCCCCTCCTATGAAATATAATTTAATTTAATTTAATTTTTATAAAAAATATAATTTCACCCCTAAAAGAACCATTATGTGGGATATTCGAACACATTACTGATGTTTTCTCCCCTCCTAAAAAATATAATTTAATTTAATTTAATTTAATTTGACACATGATGAACACATTACTGATTTTTTCTCCCCTTCTAAAAAATAGAATTTAATTTAATTTAATTTAATTTTCATAAAAAATATAATTTCACCCCTAAAAGAACCATTATGCGGGATATTCGAACACATTACTGATGTTTTCTCCCCTCCTAAAAAATATAACTTAATGTAATTGCATTTAATTTAATTTGACACATGATGACATTTGACACATGATGAACACATTACTGATGTTTTCTCCCCTCCTAAAAAATATAATATAATTTTATTTGATTTTATTTGACACATGATGAACATATTACTGATGTTTTCTCCCCTCCTATAAAATATAATTTAATTTAATTTAATTTTCATAAAAAATATAATTTCACCCCTAAAAGAACCATTATGTGGGATATTCGAACACATTTCTGATGTTTTCTCTCCTCCTAAAAAATGTAATTTAATTTAATTTAATTTAATTTAATTTGACACATGATGATACATGATGACATTTGACACATGATGAACACATTACTGATCTTTTCTCCCCTCCTAAAAAATATAATTTCATTTTAATTTAATTTAATTTAATTTAATTTAATTTGACACATGATGAACACGTTACTGATGTTTTCTCCCCTCCTATGAAATATAATTTAATTTAATTTAATTTTTATAAAAAATATAATTTCACCCCTAAAAGAACCATTATGTGGGATATTCGAACACATTACTGATGTTTTCTTCCCTCCTAAAAAATATAATTTAATTTTAATTTAATTTAATTTAATTTGACACATGATGATACATGATGACATTTGACACATGATGAACACATTACTGATGTTTTCTCCCCTCCTATAAAATATAATTTAAGTTAATTTAATTTAATTTTTATAAAACATATAATTTCACCTCTAAAAGAACCATTATGTGGGATATTTGAACACATTACTGATGTTTTCTTCCCTACTAAAAATATAATTTAATTTAATTTAGTTTGATTTAATTTAATTTAATTTAATTTGACACATGATGACACATGATGACATTTGACACATGATGAACACATTACTGATGTTTTCTCCCCTCCTAAAAAATGTAATTTAATTTAATTTAATTTGATTTAATTTAATTTGACACATGATGACACATGATGACATTTGACACATGATGAACACATTACTGATGTTTTCTCCCCTCCTAAAAAATGTAATGTAATTTATTTTAATTCAATTTAATTTAATTTAATTTGACACATGATGAACACATTACTGATGTTTTCTTCCCTCCCATAAAATATAATTTAAGTTAATTTAATTTAATTTTCATAAAAAATATAATTTCACCCCTAAAAGAACCATTATGTGGGATATTCGAACACATTATTGATGTTTTCTCCCCTCTTAAAAAATGTAATTTAATTTAATGTAATTTAATTTAATTTAATTTAATTTAATTTGACACATGATGACACATGATGACATTTGACACATGATGAACACATTACTGATCTTTTCTCCCCTCCTAAAAAATATAACTTATTTTAATTTAATTTAATTTAATTTAATTTGACACATGATGAACACATTACTGATGTTTTCTCCCCTCCTAAAAAATATAATTTAATTTAATTTAATTTAATTTAATTTAATTTGACACATGATGAACACATTACTGATTTTTTCTCCCCTCCTAAAAAATAGAATTTAATTTAATTTAATTTAATTTAATTTTCATAAAAAATATAATTTCACCCCTAAAAGAACCATTATGTGGGATATTCGAACACATTTCTGATGTTTTCTCCCCTCCTAAAAAATGTAATTTAATTTAATTTAATTTAATTTAATTTGACACATGATGATACATGATGACATTTGACACATGATGAACACATGACTGATGTTTTCTCCCCTCCTAAAAAATATACTTTATTTTAATTTAATTTTTATAAAAAATATAATTTCACCTCTAAAAGAACCATTATGTGGGTTAATTGAACACATTACTGATGTTTTCTCCCCTCCTAAAAAATGTAATTTAATTTAATTTAATTCAATTTAATTTAATTTAATTTAATTTAATTTAATTTGACACACGATGAACACATTACTGATGTTTTCTCCCCTCCTAAAAAATATAATTTAATTTAATTTAATTTTCATAAAAAATATAATTTCACCCCTAAAAGAACCATTAGGATGGGAATAAATACCTACACAATTAGGTAAAAAATAAATAAACAAAAGCTATCATGCTATCGTTGGCATGCTAACAGGTATCATTTGTCAAGTAGTAAAATATTAGACGTTAATGTCTATACCTGCTAAATATTGTATTAGAATGCTGCGGGGGGCGTTACAAAAATGAGGAATGGTCTCCTCCACATGCAGAGGAGCCAGATGAGGTGGTTCGGGCATCTGGTCAGGATGCCACCCGAACAACCTAGGCCACGTCTGACTGGTAGGAGGCCACGGGGAAGACCCAGGACACGTTGCAACTTAGATATTGGCTTTCACCATGTAAACGTGCTTTGGGTCACTAGAGAAAAGCGCTATATAAATATAACTCACTTCACTATAATTAAGTGATTTGATCAATACTGAAAATGTTGTGTTCATCTGATATCAAGTCAATACGAGGCCACTACGGCAGATTTTGATAACGACACATTTTACTTAAAGATTCCAAATTAAAACATAATCATAATTTAAAAAAATGCATCACTAAATTAAACAATTGAAATTGAAAAATGTCCTATAAAATAAAGTGTGATAATAATAATGATAATGTAACAATATCAACATCATTTGTGATAAGAGGGAACTTAAAAATATCGAGCTGATACTGATACTGATACCACTATAGACATTTGGATCGATCCGCCCACTCCTAATGGAATGAACACCTTAGCAGTTACTTTTTACATTTATGTTGTTTTCAGTGGACCAGATGTTCCAGAACCTTCGACGGAGGACTTCTACCAACCTGCTCAGGGCAAAGAAGCACATGTTCCAGATGTGGAGCCTCCACTTCTTCAAGGTAAATCAAAAAAGGATTTGACTAAAGAGTATTATCATCTGTTTCGGAGTCGGTAGCAAACATGGCGCCCTGTAGTCACGTGAGGAGCTGCTGACCAATCGGAGAGCGTATTGCAGGACAATCTCTTCAATGATTGGTCAAGAAGCTCCTCACGTGACTACAAGACGCCATGTTTGAGACCGATTCCGACACCGTGTTGGCCGTAGTGTCTGTAGAGACTGTGGCCGGCAGTGTTAGTGCACCATCTAGTGGCCACATGGCGGCGTTGCAAGGTCGAGAATAGAAAAACCTGGTAAATTCAATAAAAAGAAATAATAATTTCACCCCTAAAAAAACATTATGTGGGATATTCGAACACATGACTGATGTTTTCTCCCCTCCTAAAAAAATATAATTTAATTTAATTACATTTTTATTAAAAAAAATTGGAGATGTCCGATAATATCGGCCGGCCGATATAATCGGCCGATAAATGCGTTAAAATGTAATATCGGAAATTATGGTATTGTTTTTTTTTATTATCGGTATCGTTTTTTAAAAATTTTTATTGAATCAACATAAAAAACACAAGACACACTTACAATTAGTGCACCAACCCAAAAAACCTCCCTCCCTCATTTACACTCATTCACACAAAAGGGTTGTTTCTTTCTGTTATTAATATTGTGGTAGGTTCCTACATTATATATCAATATATATCAATACAGTCTGCAAGGGATACAGTCCGTAAGCACACATGATTGTGCGTGCTGCTGCTCCACTAATAGTACTAACCTTTAACACTTCATTTGACTCATTTTCATTCATTACTAGTTTCTATGTAACTGTTTTTATATTGTTTTACTTTCTTTTTTATTCAAGAAAATGTTTTTAATTTATTTATCTTATTTTATTTTATGATTTTTTTTTAAAGTACCTTATCTTCACCATACCTGGTTGTCCAAATTAGGCATAATAATGTGTTAATTCCACGACTGTATATATCGGTTGATATCGGTATCAGTAATTAAAGAGTTAGACAATATCAGAATATCGGATATCGGCAAAAAGCCATTATCGGACATCCATAAAAAAAATATAATTTCACCCCTAAAAGAACCATTATGTGGGATATTCCAACACATGACTGATGTTTTCTCCCCTCCTAAAAAATATAATTTAATTCAATTACATTTTTATAAAAATAATATAATTTCACCCCTAAAAGAACCATTATGTGGGATATTCGAACACATTACTGATGTTTTCTCCCCTTCTAAAAAATACAATTTAATTTAATTTAATTTAATTTAATTTTTATAAAAAATATAATTTCACCCCTAAAAGAACCATTATGTGGGATATTCGAACACATTACTGATGTTTTCTCCCCTTCTAAAAAATACAATTTAATTTAATTTAATTTAATTTAATTTTTATAAAAAATATAATTTCACCCCTAAAAGAACCATTATGTGGGATATTCAAACACATTACTGATGTTTTCTCCCCTCCTAAAAAATATTATTACATTATATTAAATTAAATTAAATTACATTTATTAATTTAATTTAATTTTTATAAAAAATATGTGGGATATTCGAACACATGACTGATGTTTTCTCCCCTCCTAAAAAATATAATTTAATTTAATTGATTTTAATTTAATTTAATTAGATTTAATTTAATTTAATTTTTATAAAAAATATAATTTCACCCCTAAAAGAACCATTATGTGGGATATTCGAACACATTACTGATGTTTTCTCCCCTCCTAAAAAATATTATTACACTAAATTAAATTAAATTAAATTAAATTACATTTTTATAAAAAATATAATTTCATCCCTAAAAGAACTATTATGTGGGATATTCGAACACATGACTCATGTTTTCTCCTCTCCTAAAAAATATGATTTAATTTAATTTAATTTAATTTAATTTAATTTAATTTAATTTGACACATGATGAACACATTACTGATATTTTCTTCCCTCCTAAAAAATATGATTAAATTAAATTTAATTAAATTTAATTTAATGTAAATAAATTTTTATAAAAAATACAATTTCACCCCTAAAAAAAACATTATGTGGGATATTCGAACACATTACTGATGTTTTCTCCCCTCCTAAAAAATACAATTTAATTTAATTTAATTTAATTTAATTACATTTTTATAAAATTATAATTTCACCCCTAAAATAATCATTATGTGGGATATTTGAACACATTACTGATGTTTTCTCCTCTCCTAAAAAAATATAATTTAATTTAATTTAATTTAATTTAATTTATTTTAATTAAATTTTTATAAAAAATATAATTTCACCCCTGAAAGAAGCATTATGTGGGATATTCGAACACATGACTGATGTTTTCTCCTCTCCTAAAAAATATAATTTAATTTAATTTAATTTAATTTAATTTAATTTAATTTAATTTAATTTAATTTAATTTAAGTTTTATAAAAAATATAATTTCACCCCTAAAAGAACCATTATGTGGGATAACACATTACTGATGTTTTCTCCCCTCCTAAAAATATGATTAAATTAAATTAAATTAAATTAAATTAAATTAAATGTAATTTAATTTAATTTAATTTGATTTAATTTAATTTATATAAAAAATATAAATTCACCCCTAAAAGAACCATTATGTGGGATATTCGAACACTTACTGATGTTTTCTTCCCTCCTAAAAAATATAATTACATTAAATTAAATTAAATTAAATTAAATTAATTTAATTTTTTATAAAAAAATATAATTTCACCCCTGAAAGAACCATTATGTGGGATATTCGAACACATGACTGATGTTTTCTCTTCTCCTAAAAAATATAATATAATATAATTTAATTTAATTTAATTTAGTTTAATTACATTTTTATAAAAAATATAATTTCACCACTAACCACCTCATCAACTGCGATGAGGTGGCGACTTGTCCAGGGTGTACCCCGCCTTCCGCCCGATTGTAGCTGAGATAGGCTCCAGCGCCCCCCGCGACCCCAAAGGGAATAAGCGGTAGAAAATGGATGGATGGATGGATGGATGGATGGCACTAAAATAATTATTATGTGGGATATTCGAACACATTACTGATGTTTTATCCCCTCCTAAAAAATGTAATTTAATTTAATTTAATTTAATTTAATTTGACAAATGATGACACATGATGATATTTGACACATGATGAACACATTACTGATCTTTTCTCTCTTCCTAAAAAATATGATTTAATTTAATTTAATTTAATTTAATTTAATTTAGTTTAATTACATTTTTATAAAAAAAAAAAAGTAATTTCACCACTAAAAGAACCATTATGTGGGATATTCGAACACATTACGGATGTTTTATCCCCTCCTAAAAAATGTAATTTAATTTAATTTAATTTGACACATGATGACACATGATTATATTTGAGACATGATGAACACATTACTGATGTTTTCTCCCCTCCTAAAAAATATGATTTAATTTAATTTAATTTAATTTAATTTAATTTTTATAAAAAAACGTAATTTCACCCCTAAAAGAACCATTATGTGGGATATTCGAACACATGACTGATGTTTTCTCCCCTGCTAAAAAATACAATTTAATTTAATTTAATTTAATTTAACTTAATTTAATTTAATTTGACACATTATGACACATGATGAACACATTACTGATGTTTTCTCCCCTCCTAAAAAATATAATTTAATTTAATTTAATTTAATTTAATTTGACACATGATGACACATTACTGATGTTTTCTCCCCTCCTAAATTTTTTTATTTAATTTAATTTAATTTAATTTAATTTAATTTAATTTAATTTAATTTAATTTGACACATGATGACACATGATGATATTTGACACATGATGTACACATTACTGATGTTTTCTCCCCTCCCAAAAAATATGATTTAATTCAATTTAATTTAATCTAATTAAATTAAATTAAATTAAATTAAATTAAATTAAATTAAATTTAATTTAATTTTTATAAAAAAAATATAATTTCACCTCTAAAAGAACCACTATGTGGGATATTTGAGTCCTGAGACACACAGAGTGGACCTCAGACTATGGAACTACCATTTTCAGGGAAAAAAAAACGACTGCTAGTTGCAAATTTTCTCTCCAAAATTGAGATTTTAGACTTATAAATGCATCAAATTGTGAAAATAACAATAGAAGTTAGACTGTTAATGCACATATTCTTGTTTCATGGTGTCACTCATTAGCACAATATGCAATCATTTACTTGTTATAGTGTAATGTAATAATAATATACAGTATAATAGTAATGCAAGTCAGCATTTAAAAGGATATAAACTTGTATTTCTCAGTATTACAGTCATTGGAAGGTAAATACATCAACAGAAAGAAATTGACTCAAAATTTTTAACATTTTTGTAAGCAAATTCCTGTCCTTTTGTTCGTTTTTTTTAAAAATATATGTTTTTATTTTTAGTAAATTTGAAAAATAAAAAAAATGTAAAATGAAAAAATACAATAATATTATGGGGTATTATCTGTAGAAAAAAATGGATTCATTCCATTTTGGAATAAAGCTGTAACATAAAATAACAACATGTGGGGAAAAAAATAAAAAATAAAAATTATATATATATATATATATATATATATAACAAAATGTCATGGCTGTCTTGAGTTTCCAATACTTTCTACAACTCTACGACTGTATATATATATATATATATATATATATATATATATATGTATATTTATGTATATATTTACCTGTATACATATATACACATATACATATATACCTATAGATATACCTGTATGTATACATATATGTACACACACACACACACACACACACACACACACACACACACACACACACACACACACACACACACACACACACACACACACACACACACACACACACACACACACACACATGTATATATTTATGTATATGTATGTATATATGTATATATTTACCTATAGATATACATGTATACATACATATATACACATATACATAAATACCTATAGATATATGTATATACACACACACACACACACACACACACACACATATGTATATATTTATGTATATGTATGTATGTATATATGTATATATTTACCTATAGATATACATGTATACATACATATATACACATATACATATATACCTATAGATATATGTACACACACACACACACACACACACACACACACACACACACACACACACACACACACACACACACACACACACACACACACACACACACACACACACACACACACACACACACACATGTATATATTTATGTATATGTATGTATATATGTATATATTTACCTATAGATATACATGTATACATACATATATACACATATACATATATACCTATAGATATATGTATATACACACACACACACACACACACACACACACACACACACACACACACACACACACACACACACACACACACACACACATGTATATATTTATGTATATGTATGTATATATGTATATATTTACCTATAGATATACATGTATACATACATATATACACATATACATATATACCTATAGATATATGTATACACACACACACACACACACACACACACACACACACACACACACACACACACACACACACACACACACACACACACACACACACACACGTATATATTTATGTATATGTATGTATATATGTATATATTTACCTATAGATATACATGTATACATACATATATACACATATACATATATACCTATAGATATATGTATACACACACACACACACACACACACACACACACACACACACACACACACACACACACACACACACACACGCACGCACACACGCACACACACACACACACACACACACACACACACACGCACGCACACACACACACACACACACACACACACACACACACACACACACACACACACACACACACACACACACACACACACACACACACACACACAGCCATACTCTGGGCCTGTTTTGCTGCTGGGTGAGATCCCACATTGAAGCTGTCACAGACTCACACTACAAGACCTCAGTCACTTACCAGAACAGTTTCCAGAATACATGTCTATGCAGTCCAGTCTGTGCAGTCCATAAAGCCAGAAGTGGTCTCACTTTGAAGCTGTCACAGACTCACACTACAAGACCTCAGTCACTTACCAGAACAGTTTCCAGAATACATGTCTATGCAGTCCAGTCTATGCAGTCCATAAAGCCAGAAGTGGTCTCACTTTGAAGCTGTCACAGACTCACACTACAAGACCTCAGTCACTTACCAGAACACACGTCAAACTGCAACCATGACAACACACTCTTCTATTTCTCCCCCCCAGAACTCGGCATCAGTTTTGATGACATCTGGCAGAAGACGGTGACGGTGCTGAACCCGTTCAAGCCTGCAGACGGCAGCATTATGAACCAAACAGACTTGACGGGTCCCGTTTTATTTTGTGTGGCACTGGGCTTGACTTTAATGATGGTAAGCAACCACACTGCACGGCTGAACCTCCACACTCCGTGGTATTTGACAATATCTCCCGCTGACTATTGCAGGCGGGCAAAGTCCAGTTTGCCTACGTGTACGGGATGAGCGCTAGCGGCTGCATTGTCATGTACACCCTGCTGAGTCTGATGAGCGCTATGTCCGTGTCTTTTGGCTGTGTGGCCAGCGTCCTGGGCTACTGCCTTCTGCCCATGGCCGCCCTCTCTGCATTTGCCGTCGTCTACTCTCTGCAGTGAGTACCTTCATCACTTAGGTATATATGCACTGGCTCTGCAGTGAGTACCTTCATCACTTACGTATACGCACTGGCTCTGCAGTGAGTACCTTCATCACTTACGTATATATGCACTGGCTCTGCAGTGAGTACCTTCATCACTTACGTATACACACTAGCTCTGCATTGAGTACCTTCATCACATACGTATATACGCACTGGCTCTGCAGTGAGTACCTTCATCACTTACGTATATACGTACTGGCTCTGCAGTGAGTACCTTCATCACTTACGTATACGCACTGGCTCTGCAGTGAGTACCTTCATCACTTACGTATATATGCACTGGCTCTGCAGTGAGTACCTTCATCACTTACGTATATACGCACTGGCTCTGCAGTGAGTACCTTCCTCACTTACGTATATATGAACTGGCTCTGCAGTGAGTACCTTCCTCACTTACGTATATATGCACTGGCTCTGCAGTGAGTACCTTCATCACTTACGTATATATGCACTGGCTCTGCAGTGAGTACCTTCATCACTTACGTATATATGCACTGGCTCTGCAGTGAGTACCTTCATCACTTACGTATATATGCACTGGCTCTGCAGTGAGTACCTTCATCACTTACGTATATACGCACTGGCTCTGCAGTGAGTACCTTCGTCACTTACGTATATATGCACTGGCTCTGCAGTGAGTACCTTCATCACTTACGTATACGCACTAGCTCTGCAGTGAGTACCTTCGTCACTTACGTATAAATGCACTGGCTCTGCAGTGAGTACCTTCATCACTTATGTATATATGCACTGGCTCTGCAGTGAGTACCTTCATCACTTACGTATATACGCACTGGCTCTGCAGTGAGTACCTTCATCACTTATGTATGTATGCACTGGCTCTGCAGTGAGTACTTTCATCACTTACGTATATATGCACTGGCTCTGCAGTGAGTACCTTCATCACTTATGTATATATGCACTGGCTCTGCAGTGAGTACCTTCATCAGTTACGTATATATGCACTGGCTCTGCACTGAGTACCTTCATCACTTACGTATATACGCACTGGCTCTGCAGTGAGTACCTTCATCACTTACGTATACGCACTAGCTCTGCAGTGAGTACCTTCATCACGCACTGGCTCTGCAGTGAGTACCTTCATCAAAATTCAGTCATTTCTGTTATGGATGCAGGAGGGAGTTGACGGCACAGACACAAGGGGGCCATGTTGCTCTATGTATTTATTATATATAACAACAAACAATACTATAAATTAAACAGGGGGAAATGGAGTGTGACTAGATCCAAGGTGTGCGTGTGAGGCTATGTGTGTGATTAGCTGTAGTGTTTTACCAAATGTTGAACGAGGAGAAGGAACAAGGCAGGAAGGCAGTCCGCGGGGCAGGCAACACGGACATCAGACACGGAAACAAGGACGTCACAGGGGGAGAGAGAGTACACAGGATAGAAGCCAGACAAGGGGTTCTTACTAGGGTACAGAAGACTAAGTTCCGGCCAGGATCCTTGGGTCCACTGGTCTTTATACAGCTCCCCCACATCAGTCCCAGGTGTGCCGATTGCTGATCGCCCACAGCCTTGCCGGCATGTGGGCGTGACGTGGCTAGGTGCTGGCAGACCCTTCCTGCCGGAGAAAAGCGGGTTCGAGCCCGCGCCGTGACAATTTCACTTGCATGTATTTGCGCTACGTGGGCGGTTTTAACTCCGCCAACATTCGGCATCGATCCACGCAGCTGTGTGCGCGTCTAAAAAGTCTCAAGAACCCACATTTGAAAACAAACAGGAAGTCAACCATCTTGTTTTCCGTCCATTTTTAGTCCCAAAAACAGGGCTCATACTTCAATGAACTCCTCCGAGGGACTTGGACCAGCTGTGGTTAAAATGTCAGATACTTGACAGATGGGCGATGATAAATTACAAGGAATTTTGCCTACCCGGAGAGGCTCGTCCACACCTTTGTCTCCTCCAGGCTGGACTACTGCAACTCTCTTCTTGTCGGGATCAATATACAAAGTCTCCCTACAAATGCCCCCCCTCTACCTCAACGAACTGCTCACCCCCCAAATCCTCCACACCACACCTCTCCGCTCCGGACAGGCTAACCTCCTCCAACCTTCGAGGACAAAGCTCCGAATTACGGGAGACCGGGGCTTTCTGCTCCGCCGCTCCCAGTCTGTGGAACGCTCTCCCTGACCACCTGAGGGCACCACAGACTGTGGATGCTTTTAAAAAAGGCTTAAAAACCCTTCTTTAAAAAAAAGCCTTCTTTTTAGATACATGTGTGAGTGCGGAAATACGACCACATCACACCGATTCTCGAATACCTTCACTGGCTTCCTGTTCCACTCAGGATTGAATACAAATACTCCCTACTAACTCACCAGTGCCTCCATGGAAATGCCCCCCCTCTACCTCAAAGTACTGCTCACCCCCAAATCCTCCACACCACACCTTTGCTCCGGACAGGCTAACCTCCTCCAACCTCTGAGGACAAGGCTCCGAACTACGGGCTTACTGCTCCGCCGCTCCCAGTCTGTGGAACGCTCTCCCTGACCACCTGAGGGCACCACAGACTGTGAATGCTTTTAAAAAAGGCAGGAAATTGTGATCTGATGGTTTGGCACAAAACTTTGAACATTCATAACTTGGCTGCACAAACTCTGATGTTGATCAGACTTGGTCCACTTGATGATGATGCTGGATCGTTCAGTACTATTGGTACCCATAGTGGGTAGTGGCGGTAAAAACTACCCCTCGCCATCAATCATCAAACTGTCTTTACTGCACTTAAGAGGATCCTCTCTCCGTCCGAACCGATCCAAGGCTTTTCGGTCGGGGTCTGATCATAACAAGACGTTGGTATCGAGACCAAAATCGTCCGTCCGTGGTGGAAAATGATACCAGTCGTAACTCCCTTTCACATGCTCCGATCTTCCTGACATCTTTGATGGCTTTAATGTTGACTTTCATCCCTTTCTGTGTCCATAGGGGTGTCCTCGGCACAGTTCTGGCTCTGTTGGTGATCTGTTGGTGCAGTTTCTCAGCCTCCAAGATTTTCACCTCCACCCTGGCTATGGACGGCCAGCAGCTGCTGGTGGCCTACCCATGTGCCCTGCTCTATGGGCTTTTTGCTTTACTGACAGTGTTCTAGGGCGTACTTGCCAACCTTGAGACTTCCGATTTCGGGAGGTGGGGGCGTGGTCGGGGGCGTGGTCGGGGGCGGGGGGCGTGGTTAAGATATATATATATAAGAAATACTTGACTTTCAGTGAATTATAGCTATATATATATATATATATATATATATATATATATATATATATATATATATATATATATATAGCTATTAGAGATGCGCGGATAGGCAATTATTTAATCCGCAACCGCATCAGAAAGTCGTCAACCATCCGCCATCCACCCGGTGTAACATTTGATCAGAACCGCACCCGCCCGCACCCGCCCGTTGTTATATATCTAATATAGACGATGCAAGGCATTAGTGAGGTTATAAAGCTTTTGCCTGTTAAAGAAAGGAGACTGATCCAATGCAGCACAGACATTCGCGTGCCACGCTGTCACGACCCAGACGCACACCAGTGCGCAATCATATGGGAGCCGCGCTGAGCGCACCTCCAAGCGCATCTCGCTGCCGGCGACGGCCGGGTATATGGGCCCGACGCTCCAGCGCCATCCATTTTCAGGGCTAGTTGATTCGGCAGGTGGGTTGTTACACACTCCTTAGCGGGTTCCAACTTCCATGGCCACCGTCCTGCTGTCTATATCAACCAAGGCTGTCTATATCAACCAAGGCGGACGAGGCTGGGTGTCGGTGCGGTGGGCGTGGTGGTGACCCTGGACGTGCGTTGGGCCCTTCTCGCGGATCGCCTCAGCTACGGCTCCCGGTGGGGCCCTCTCGGGGGAAGGGGCCTCGGTCCCGGACCCCGACGAGGCGTCCCTTCTCCGCTCCGTAAAAGTGTCCATCTCTTTATTGTTTTCTTCTTCTGTTGTGGCATATGCTGCAGGTGCCTGCTCGTTTTCCGTATGTGGGTAACAACATTTAACTATGTATATATATTTACCAATTGGTTTGACTGCCACCCGCCTGAATCTATTTAAAATCTAATTTTTTTTTATTTCAACCACCCGACCCGACCCGACCCGCGGATAAAATCTAATTTTTTTAAATTTCATCCGCCCGATCCGCGGATAATCCGCGGACTCCGCGGTTGTGCCCGCAAACCGCGCATCTCTAATAGCTATATATATATATATATATATATATATATATATATATATATATATATATATATATATATATATATATATATATATATATATATATACAAATAAATAAAAGAAATACTTGAATTTCAGTGTTCATTTATTTACACATATACACACACATAACACTCATCTACTCATTGTTGAGTTAAGAGTTGAATTGTCCATGCTTGTTCTATTCTCTGTCACTATTTCAGAACACACACATTATACAAATATACATTATAAAATCAATAAGAAAACGTGAGCTCTAATTTGGGAGTCTGAATTAGGATCAGAAGTTCCTATATAAACATTGCGTACTCACGTCGCCTTTTTGTATTGATTACTGCAGCTGTGCACTGGATTCATTCACAAATACAAACTACAACTCACAAACACTTGAGAGTTAGGCTCCACCATCAGAATGTGTACTTAAACTTATAAAGATCACATGGATATTATTCAGTGAGTTGATTCACCAAAACTAACCTGTTATACAGGAGGAAAAAGCGTTTCAATTGTTCACAGACTGGTCGCGCTCATCAGAATGACAAGACACTTCCGGTCTGCAGGTGATAGCATTCAATTGGGAAGAAACGCCCTACTGCCCCCTACTGACCAATGTGAATACTGATGAATGTGTAATGACAGCTACAAAAAACGAATTCAAACCACAAAATAAAATAAATAAATCAACACAAAAATGTGACACATTATGGGTGGGTCACATATGCATGTACAGTAGATGGCAGTATTGTCCTGTTTAAAAGTGTCACAACATTGCTGTTTACGGCAGACAAACTGCTTTACGGTAGACGGAAACGTGACTGCCGTTGTTGTGTGTTGTTACCGCGCTGGGAGGACGTTAATGAAACTGCCTAACAATAAACCCACATAAGAAACCAAGAACTCGCCCTCCATCATTAGCTGTTTATATTGTGGGAAAGCGGACGTGTGAACAGGCTGTCAACACGTCACTCAGGTCCGCATGAAGCTGGAGGGGGCGTGGCCTCCAGCTCCGCCTGAATTTCGGGAGATTTTTGGGAGAAAATCCCTAACCCACATATGCGGTCCTCTCCAAGGTTTCTCATAGTCATTCACATTGACGTCCCACTGGGGTGAGTTTTTCCTTGCCCTTATGTGGGCTTTGTACCGAGGATGTCGTTGTGGCTTGTGCAGCCCTTTGAGACACTTGTGATTTAGGGCTATATAAATAAACATTGATTGATTGATTGATGTATATATTACATGTTATTATGAATGTTACTAGATACTACTTATATACTTACATCATGTATATATTACATGTTATTATGAATGTTACTAGATACTACTTATATACTTACATCATGTATATATTACATGTTATTATGAATGTTACTAGATACTACTTATATACTTACACCATGTATATATTACATGTTATTATGAATGTTACTACATGACATATATACTTACATCATGTATATATTACATGTTATTATGAATGTTACTACATGACATATATACTTACATCATGTATATATTACATGTTATTATGAATGTTACTACATGACATATATACTTACATCATGTATATATTACATGTTATTATGAATGTTACTACATGACATATATACTTACATCATGTATATATTACATGTTATTATGAATGTTACTACATGACATATATACTTACATCATGTATATATTACATGTTATTATGAATGTTACTACATGACATATATACTTACATCATGTATATATTACATGTTATTATGAATGTTACTACATGACATATATACTTACATCATGTATATATGACATGTTATTATGAATGTTACTACATTACATATATACTTACATCATGTATATATTACATGTTATTATGAATGTTACTACATGACATATATACTTACATCATGTATATATTACATGTTATTATGAATGTTACTACATGACATATATACTTACATCATGTGTATATTACATGTTATTATGAATGTTACTAGATACTACATATATATTTACATAATGTATATATTACATGTTATTATGAATGTTACTAGATACTACATATATACTTACATCATGTATATATTACATGTTATTATGAATGTTACTAGATACTACATATATACTTACATCATGTATATATATTATGTTATTATGAATGTTACTACATGACATATATACTTACATCATGTATATATTACATGTTATTATGAATGTTACTACATGACATATATACTTACATCATGTATATATTACATGTTATTATGAATGTTACTACATGACATATATACTTACATCATGTATATATGACATGTTATTATGAATGTTACTACATGACATATATACTTACATGTTATTATGAACGTTACTACATGACATGCATACTTACATCATGTATATTACATGTTATTATGAATGTTACTACATGACATATATACTTACATCATGTATATTACATGTTATTATGAATGTTACTACATTGCATTTATATTTACATAATGTATATATTACATGTTATTATGAATGTTACCAGATACTACATATATATTTACATAATGTATATATTACATGTTATTATGAATGTTACTAGATACTACATATATACTTACATCATGTATATATATTATGTTATTATGAATGTTACTACATGACATATATACTTACATCATGTATATATTACATGTTATTATGAATGTTACTACATGACATATATACTTACATCATGTATATATTACATGTTATTATGAATGTTACTACATGACATATATACTTACATCATGTATATATGACATGTTATTATGAATGCTACTAGATACTACATATATACTTACATCATGCATACATTACATGTTATTATGAATGTTACTACATGACATATATACTTACATCAACAAAGTAGTGTATTTGCTGTACTGTACACAGTATGTGATCATGTTGTACTGGAGCAGGTGGACCCGAGCATCATCAAATTGGGGGTTTTACTAGAAATATGATAATGTTGGACTTTTTGCCACAATGATTGATCATTTCCCATCTGGCAGCGCTGGTTCACTCCGTGATGCCAAAGGAACATGGAATGTGGAGAATGTCAACGTTGCAAAGTGTGTGTGTGTGTGTGTGTGTGTGTGTGTGTGTGTGTGTGTGTGTGTGTGTGTGTGTGTGTGTGTGATCCACAGAGAAGAAGAAGACAGTCCACAGAGCTGTGAAGTATTCACAGGACGAGACGAAACTCATTTTTCACCCCAGCATCAGCGATGTGTGCCTGTCAGGTGATGTTGTGCAGGAGACTTGTGTGGATGGAGGGTCTATGTGGACCGAGGGCACACATGTCCTCACAAGTCCTGCTGATGTTAACAACCAGTCCACTTCTGAGGGGTCTTGCTCCAACCAACTGTGGATCTGTTCTAGCCGGGAGCCAAACAGCAAGGTCAGGGGTGTTCTCTGCAGAGTGTCTCCGGTTCTGCGTGTGCCACGGTGGTGTCACCTGGGTCTGACCCGCTCACACATGTGCCACGTGGTGTCACCTGGGTCTGACCCGCTCACACATGTGCCACGTGTACATGTTTTATTTTATTTATCATGCAGACATACATGTTTTATTTTATTTATCATGCAGACATACATGTTTTATTTTATTTATCATGCAGACATACATGTTTTATTTTATTTATCATGCAGACATACATGTTTTATTTTATTTATCATGCAGACATTACATGTTTTATTTTATTTATAATGCAGACATACATGTTTATTGTATTTATCATGCAGACATACATGTTTTATTTTATTTATCATGCAGACATACATGTTTTATTTTATTTATCATGCAGACATACATGTTTTATTTTATTTATCATGCAGACCTACATGTTTTATTTTATTTATCATGCAGACATACATGTTTTATTTTATTTATCATGCAGACATACATGTTTTATTTTATTTATCATGCGGACATACATGTTTTATTTTATTTATAATGCAGACATACATGTTTATTGTATTTATCATGCAGACATACATGTTTTATTTTATTTATCATGCAGACATACATGTTTTATTTTATTTATCATGCAGACATACATGTTTTATTTTATTTATCATGCAGACATACATGTTTTATTTTATTTATCATGCAGACATACATGTTTTATTTTATTTATCATGCAGACATACATGTTTTATTTTATTTATCATGCGGACATACATGTTTTATTTTATTTATAATGCAGACATACATGTTTATTGTATTTATCATGCAGACATACATGTTTTAATTTATTTATCATGCAGACATACATGTTTTATTTTATTTATCATGCAGACATACATGTTTTATTGTATTTATCATGCAGACATACATGTTTTATTTTATTTATCATGCAGACGTACATGTTTTATTTTATTTATCATGCAGACATTACATGTTTTATTTTATTTATCATGCAGACATTACATGTTTTATTTTATTTATCATGCAGACATACATGTTTTATTTTATTTATCATGCGGACATACATGTTTTATTTTATTTATCATGCAGACATACATGTTTTATTTTATTTATCATGCAGACATACATGTTTTATTTTATTTATCATGCAGACATACATGTTTTATTTTATTTATCATGCAGACATACATGTTTTATTTTATTTATCATGCAGACATACATGTTTTATTTTATTTATCATGCAGACATACATGTTTTATTTTCTTTATCATGCGGACATACATGTTTTATTTTTTTTATCATGCAGACATACATGTTTTATTTTATTTATCATGCAGACATACATGTTTTATTTTATTTATCATGCAGACATACATGTTTTATTTTATTTATCATGCAGACATACATGTTTTATTTTATTTATCATGCAGACATTACATGTTTTATTTTATTTATCATGCAGACACACATGTTTTATTTTATTTATCATGCAGACATTACATGTTTTATTTTATTTATCATGCAGACATACATGTTTTATTTTATTTATCATGCAGACATACATGTTTTATTTTATTTATCATGCAGACATTACATGTTTTATTTTATTTATCATGCAGACATACATGTTTTATTGTATTTATCATGCAGACATACATGTTTTATTTTATTTATCATGCAGACATTACATGTTTTATTTTATTTATCATGCAGACATACATGTTTTATTTTATTTATCATTCAGACATACATGTTTTATTTTATTTATCATGCACATATATGTTTTATTTTATTTATCATGCAGACATGCTTGTTTTATTTTATTTATCATGCGGACATACATGTTTTATTTTATTTATCATGCAGACATACATGTTTTATTTTATTTACCATGCAGACATACATGTTTTATTTTATTTATCATGCAGACATACATGTTTTATTTTATTTATCATGCAGACATTACATGTTTTATTTTATTTATCATGCAGACATTACATGTTTTATTTTATTTACCATGCAGACATACATGTTTTATTTTATTTATCATGCAGACATACATGTTTTATTTTATTTATCATGCAGACATTACATGTTTGGGCAGAAGTATTTCCCATACATTTGTCTATCAACTGTATGTGTTTCACCACGTCCAACCTTTAGTTTCCCCCTTCAGAAGAGAGTCCGTACATTCCCACGTTCAGGCTGCTTTTCTCTCAGGCAGACCAACAAATTAAAGAGCAATCTGTCATCGGGCTAATAAAAAAAAGTGATTTTTACAGACGTAATGTATGGCTGAGATGACAAGCTCATCCACGCTGATTCACAAGCTCTGGACCTGGTCTGGTTCTGATAAACGCGGGTGTGGAGTCGGTGAAGTTTAACACTGAACGTCTTCCCACACATAAACTGCTCACCCTTCTGGGCGACTGACGGACATCTCACTACGCACCTTCACACTACCAGTCTTTGACATGGACTACATTGATGGTGCACCAAGCTCACTTTTACGGCTATTTTTATTTCACTCCCTCATCCAACTGTAACATTATAAATCGCACAAAGAATAATAATCATTTCAAAAAACAAAAACAAAAAGGAATTACAGCTTTCTATCTGAGATCAGCAGCATAGCGAAGAAGCATTTATTCCTCCTGCCAGGGACTGGTCTTGGGTCTGAACTTTGGGGGCACTGAGCTCCTCGGGGTGTAACTGTACACCGTGACCACGGTTTGGTACCTACAGTCCAGGTCAGAAGTGGAAACACACTTGTGGCAGTCCTTACTGCCGTGCGGGTTCTCAGGACCATTCCAGGGAAGACATTGTCATGAGATGGTTTAGACTTCTTTATTTTTTTAGGAACACAGTCTTTGGCGTGATTTTCAGCCGCTGCCTTTTCTTACGTGAGCACACGAATGGTTTCCTTCCGTCCGCCGCCTGCTTTTCAGCAGCACGTCGCCGTCGTTCGCCGTCTACTTTTCAGCAGCACGTCGCCGTCGTTCGCGTGGTAGCAGAGGATGGTTTCCTCCCGTCCGCCGTCTGCTTTTCAGCAGCACGTCGCCGTCGTTCGCGTGGTAGCAGAGGATGGTTTCCTCCCGTCCGCCCTCTTTCGCCGTCTGCTTTTCAGCAGCACGTCGTTGTCGTTTGCCGTCTACTTTTCAGCAGCACGTCGCTGTCGTTTGCCGTCTACTTTTCAGCAGCACGTCGCTGTCGTTCGCCGTCTGCTTTTCAGCAGCACGTCGCCGTCGTTCGCCGTCTACTTTTCAGCAGCACGTCGCCGTCGTTCGCGTGGTAGCAGAGGATGGTTTCCTCCCGTCCGCCGTCTGCTTTTCAGCAGCACGTCGTTGTCGTTTGCCGTCTACTTTTCAGCAGCACGTCGCTGTCGTTCGCCGTCTGCTTTTCAGCAGCACGTCGCCGTCGTTCGCGTGATAGCAGAGGATGGTTTCCTCCCGTCCGCCGTCTTTCGTCGTCTGCTTTTCAGCAGCACGTCGCTGTCGTTCGCCGTCTGCTTTTCAGCAGCACGTCGCCGTCGTTCGCGTGATAGCAGAGGATGGTTTCCTCCCGTCCGCCGTCTTTCGTCGTCTGCTTTTCAGCAGCACGTCGCCGTCGTTCGCCGTCT
This sequence comes from Nerophis lumbriciformis, assembly GCF_033978685.3. Lineage (NCBI taxonomy): Eukaryota > Metazoa > Chordata > Actinopteri > Syngnathiformes > Syngnathidae > Nerophis > Nerophis lumbriciformis. Next base: position 39,275,147 of record NC_084573.2, read on the forward strand.
ACTTTTCAGCAGCACGTCGCCGTCGTTCGCGTGGTAGCAGAGGATGGTTTCCTCCCGTCCGCCGTCTGCTTTTCAGCAGCACGTCGCCGTCGTTCGCGTGGTAGCAGAGGATGGTTTCCTCCCGTCCGCCGTCTGCTTTTCAGCAGCACGTCGCCGTCGTTCGCGTGGTAGCAGAGGATGGTTTCCTCCCGTCCGCCGTCTGCTTTTCAGCAGCACGTCGCCGTCGTTTGCGTGGTAGCAGAGGATGGTTTCCTCCCGTCCGCCGTCTGCTTTTCAGCAGCACGTCGCCGTCGTTCGCGTGGTAGCAGAGGATGGTTTCCTCCCGTCCCCTGTCTGCTTTTCAGCAGCACGTCGCCGTCGTTCGCGTGGTAGCAGAGGATGGTTTCCTCCCGTCCGCCGTCTGCTTTTCAGCAGCACGTCGCCGTCGTTCGCGTGGTAGCAGAGGATGGTTTCCTCCCGTCCGCCGTCTGCTTTTCAGCAGCACGTCGCCGTCGTTTGCGTGGTAGCAGAGGATGGTTTCCTCCCGTCCGCCGTCTACTTTTCAGCAGCACGTCGCCGTCGTTCGCGTAGTAGCAGAGGATGGTTTCCTCCCGTCCGCCGTCTACTTTTCAGCAGCACGTCGCCGTCGTTCGCGTGGTAGCAGAGGATGGTTTCCTCCCGTCCCCTGTCTGCTTTTCAGCAGCACGTCGCCGTCGTTCGCGTGGTAGCAGAGGATGGTTTCCTCCCGTCCGCCGTCTGCTTTTCAGCAGCACGTCGCCGTCGTTTGCGTGGTAGCAGAGGATGGTTTCCTCCCGTCCGCCGTCTACTTTTCAGCAGCACGTCGCCGTCGTTCGCGTAGTAGCAGAGGATGGTTTCCTCCCGTCCGCCGTCTACTTTTCAGCAGCACGTCGCCGTCGTTCGCGTGGTAGCAGAGGATGGTTTCCTCCCGTCCCCTGTCTGCTTTTCAGCAGCACGTCGCCGTCGTTCGCGTGGTAGCAGAGGATGGTTTCCTCCCGTCCGCCGTCTGCTTTTCAGCAGCACGTCGCCGTCGTTCGCGTGGTAGCAGAGGATGGTTTCCTCCCGTCCGCCGTCTGCTTTTCAGCAGCACGTCGCCGTCGTTTGCGTGGTAGCAGAGGATGGTTTCCTCCCGTCCGCCGTCTACTTTTCAGCAGCACGTCGCCGTCGTTCGCGTAGTAGCAGAGGATGGTTTCCTCCCGTCCGCCGTCTACTTTTCAGCAGCACGTCGCCGTCGTTCGCGTGGTAGCAGAGGATGGTTTCCTCCCGTCCGCCGTCTGCTTTTCAGCAGCACGTCGCCGTCGTTTGCGTGGTAGCAGAGGATGGTTTCCTCCCGTCCGCCGTCTACTTTTCAGCAGCACGTCGCCGTCGTTCGCGTAGTAGCAGAGGATGGTTTCCTCCCGTCCGCCGTCTGCTTTTCAGCAGCACGTCGCCGTCGTTTGCGTGGTAGCAGAGGATGGTTTCCTCCCGTCCGCCGTCTACTTTTCAGCAGCACGTCGCCGTCGTTCGCGTGGTAGCAGAGGATGGTTTCCTCCCGTCCCCTGTCTGCTTTTCAGCAGCACGTCCGCCGTCGTTTGCGCGGTGTACTGTGCTCCGCGTCTTGCCTCTGGCTCTCCACCTCTCCTCCCGTCTCTCTCGGCTGTCACCCTTTTATACACCGACAGATTAACTGATTGTGCCCAGCTGCCCGACCCACGCACCTGTAGTCCATTTGGACGCGAGTCCGCAGGCCACGCCCCCTCGCCGCCATCTTGGACCGAGCCCCGGTGTCGGACCGTCGTCTCCGCCTCTCCACAACACTTGTAAAGAACATCATGTCATGGCTGTCTTGAGTTTACAATCATTTTTACAACTCTTATTTTTTTTGTGATGTAGTGATTGGAGCACATACTTGTTGCTCACCAACAGAACTTTCCTCCAGAAGGTCTTATCTTTGTCCATGTGATGTCAGATGAAACAAAAATGGAGCTGTTTGGCCACAATACCCAGCAATATGTTTGGAGGAGAAAAGGCGAGGCCTTTAATCCCAGGAACACCATGCCTACCGCTAAGCATGGTGGTGGTAGTATTATGCTCTGGGCCTGTTTTGCTGCCAATGGAACTGCTGCTTTAAATGGGACAATGAAAAAGGAGGATTAGCTCCAAATTGTTCAGGAAAAGCTAAAATCATCAGTTGGGTATAGGGCGCAGTTGGGTGTTCCAACAGGACAATGACCCCAAACACACCTCAAAAGTGGTAAAGGAATCAGGCTAGAATGAAGGTTTTAGAATGGCCTTCCCAAAGTCCTGACTTAAAGGGGAACATTATCACCAGACCTATGTAAGCGTCAATATATACCTTGATGTTGCAGAAAAAAGACCATATCTTTTTTAAACCGATTTCCGAACTCTAAATGGGTGAATTTTGGCGAATTAAACGCCTTTCTATTATTCGCCCTCGTTGTGACGTCACATCGGGAAGCAATCCGCCATTTTCTCAAACACCGAGTCAAATCAGCTCTGTTATTTTCCGTTTTTTTCGACTGTTTTCCGTACCTTGGAGACATCATGCCTCGTCGGTGTGTTGTCGGAGGGTGTAACAACACCAACAGGGACGGATTCAAGTTGCACCAGTGGCCCAAAGATGCCAAAGTGGCAAGAAATTGGACGTTTGTTCCGCACACTTTACCGACCAAAGCTATGCTACGACAGAGATGGCAAGAATGTGTGGATATCCTGCGACACTCAAAGCAGATGCATTTCCAACCATAAAGTCAAAGAAATCTGCCGCCAGACCCCCATTGAATCTGCCGGAGTGTGTGAGCAATTCAGGGACAAAGGACCCCCTCAGGTCCTTGCTGACCTGAGTGAGGACAGCCTTTTTTCACGACGGGAGACAACAGGGTGACAAGAACTAAATCATCCAGACTAGGGATAAATTGTATTATTATGTTTATCTTACCTAAAAATAAATATATTTATTAATTTAAAAAATAAATAAATGTTTACTATATTTTGCTAAAAACATCACAATTAATTGTATTTTTATTTGTATTTTTTCTGACTCCTTATTACATCCAGCCATAGAATTATACATTAAAATAAACATATTTGAAATAATTAATTTTAAATTATCATAATAATTCATTTAAAATGACCATATTTAATTATTAAAATAATTGCTTGTTCATCAACAACTTTAGCATTTTATTCATTACATTTTGAAGCTCTCAGAAGCCAAGTTATGTTATACTCCTTAATATTTATTTATGCAAATTTGAAGTATCAATCTAAACACAGTTTTGTTTGCATATTTTCAGGATGTGTATATATATATATACATATATACATACATATATATATATATATATATATATATATATATATATATATATATATATATATATATATATATATAGCTAGAATTCACTGAAAGTCAAGTCTTTATTTTATTTATATATATATATATATATATATATATATATATATATATATATATATATATATATATATATATATATATATATATATATATATATATATATATATATATGTATGTGTGGGGAAAAAAATCACAAGACTATTTCATCTCTACAGGCCTGTTTCATGAGGGGGGGTTCCCTCAATCATCAGGAGATTTTAATGGGAGCATTCACATACCATGGTTTATATAGGGCACAGAGTGGGTGGGTACAGGCTGGCGTAGGGGCGTGGTGATTGGCTCATGTGTTACCTAGGAGGTGTTTCCGTCTGTGGCGGCATGCTGTTACAATTTCGCTGCGCTTGTTGAGGGATGACAGGTCTGGACGGTAAATAATAAACAGTTTCTCTTTCAAGCATAGGTTGCATCTTTTATTACCACTATTGTAAGGTGTGCTGGATGCAAGAATTTGCCATGTTATTGAATATTCAACATTATTGTCTTTGAGGTCCCAAATGTGTTTGCTGAGTTCTGTGGTATTCCGCAGGTTTTGGTTCCTGAAAGAAGCCTTGTGATTGTTCCATCTGGTTTTGAACTCTCCTTCAGTTAATCCTACATATGTGTCGGATGTGTTAATGTACTTGCGTGTTACCTTAGATTGGTAGACAACTGATATTTGTAAGCACCCCCCGTTGAGAGGGCAATCAGGTTTCTTTCGACAGTTGCAACCTTTGTTGGTTTTGGAGTCGCTCTGTCCGGGGGCCGACGGCTCATTTGCAATTGTTTTGTTGTGGTTTGAGATGATTTGTCGTATATTGTTCATGCAGCTGTAGCTCAATTTAATGTTGTTCTTGTTGAATACTTTTCTTAGGGTGTTGTCTTTGGGAAAGTGTTTGTCAATCAGATTGAGGAATTTGTGTCCAATGTTAGTTGAGACGTTTTTGCTGTATGGGGGGTTGTACCAGATGATGTCGTTTCGTTTTCTGTTCTTTTTCGGTTGGTTTCCTGGCGTGGGTTCATAGGTGAGGGTGAAATTGTATCCGCTTTCATCAAGGGCTTTTTGGTACGGGGGGGTTGCTTGGTCAAATCCAGCTTTGCTAGATGACAGCATCGATAGCCTTTTATTAATTCCGGTAGGTATTCTTTTCGTGGTGGTGGGTGGGTGGTTGCTGTCATGGTGCACGTATTGGAGTGTTGTGTTGGGTTTCGTGAATGGTTGGTAGCATATATATATATGTATGTATGTATGAAATACTTGACTTGGTGAATTCTAGCTGTCAATATACTCCTCCCCTCTTAACCACGCCCCACCCCACCCCCGGCCACGCCCCCCACCTCCCGAAATCGGAGGTCTCAAGGTTGGCAAGTATGGTATAACTATTAAGTACAATTCATCCATCACACTGAAATACTTCCACAATCAGCACAAATGGTATGCACGTATGTACATTTAACAGGTGTGTTATTGTTTTATTTAAAAAAAAATGCAATGCTTTGTGAAGCATATGAAGCAATTATTTCAAAGGACAACCTCCCCCGAACATGTGCTGATTAGTTTCCTGTGTTAAGGTCCTTCTCAAATTGCTCTCAGCGTCAGTAGAAAAGAGGGGAGTTAGGATTGTTGGCGAAGGAAATGTTCTCCTGAGAGATACTCTGACAAATTTCCCCTGGACTGACCCCATCTGTTATTACCGTCCAGTAGGAGGAAATGTGAGAGAAGGTGGGATGTTGAGGATTTACAGAGGTGAGAAATATCTTGTTTTAGGGGAGTGGCATGACATGTTGGTTTGTGTTTGGTTTTCTTGATGATTTATGTTTGCCAGACGGTGCAACACAGTGGCTCAATTGGGCTAAAATCTGCCTGTTTTGGACAGGAAGTCATGCACAAACACAAAATAGGTTATCCGGTTTATTTTCAAAATAAAATGTTATGTATACAGGAGGGAGTAGTGACGGCACAGAACCATAAGGGGGACATATTGCTCCATGTATTTTTTATATATATATATATATAAACAATATAATATAATAAATAATGAACAATATCACTTAATAAACTATAGATGATGTGTGACAAAATCCAAGAGTGTGTGTGTGAGGCTATGTGTGTGATTAGCTGTAGTGTGTGTTACCTAGTGTTGGGATCGGGAGGAGGGACAAGAGATGAAGGTAGTCGCCATTCAGGGCAAATGGCGAGGCGTAGCAGGTCCATGTCCAAGCGAGGGTCGAGGATCGAAGAGGCAGTCCGGGAAGCAAAGAAGGCTATGACTGACGAGACGCACAGCTCGTCGACGCGGGGACGAAGGCAGACTGCTGGGGAGGACGACAAGGAAGAACAATGAAAACACAGAAGGGAAACGCAGAGAGAGAGCGCATAAAGCTGAGTTGTCGGCTTACGGTACAGAAGACTAAGTTCCGTCCAGGGTCCACTGGTCTTTATACAGCTCCCCCACAACAGTCCCAGGTGTGCAGATTGCTGATCGCCCACAGCCTTGCCGGCATGTTATATAACTCTGAGGCATTTGGCCGCAAAATTAGTTTTTGGGTTGACCCGCATTGTATTGGTTCTAGTACCGCACAGAATGAATTAAAGTGGCCCCCCGCAGCGTTTCATTTGTATTTATGCGGCGGTTGCTGGAAAACGTTTGGACACACCCGCACCAGACATGTATGCCATACACAGAAAAGCGGATCACGGTGTGGATAAGTGGCACAATATTCTTTCCCCAGTAGTGACTTAACAGGTCAATGACTCGGAAAGGACTCAGAAACTTGAGACCTGAGGTCATGCTTGCCAACCTTGAGACCTCAGAATTAGGGAGATATTCAAAAGGGGGTATGTATATATATATATATATATATATATATATATATATATATATATATATATATATATATATATATATATATATATATATATATATATATATATATATATATATATATGTATGTATATATATACCAGTGACGTGCAGTCACTAGAGGCAGGTGAGGCGGGGCCTCACCCGCCGTCATGGAAAGAAATGTAAAAAGAAAAAAAAATAATTAAATTGTTATAAGTATGCAGTGATTATACTATAAAGTTATTTTCCATTTAACTTCACCAGTTTTAGATTATTTTTATTCAAAATCGCTGAATTTTCACATTTGCCGTTCAAATACTGAGAAGAGACGGTGCGGTGAACAGCAGCCAGTTGAGGCACGTCACTCAGTGCCTCAACATGGATTGCGCAATGACTCGGCTAACTGCTGGCCTGCTGTGCAGTGAGACTGTATTGCTATATGAATTATATTATACATTTACATAGTTTAGTTAGCTGAGGTATATAATGTACAGTGTATTTTGTCAACAACTGTATGTGTGTAACGTATTTCTTGTGCTGAGCGATCATAAAACGGCTGCAAAAGACGCACTGGCTGAGGCTCCATTAGCCCCGCCTCCTGCACCCCCCGCCGTAGTATTGTTATATCAACTAAAGCCCACACTTAAACTTTCCACGTGCAAGATTGAATCTATTTAAAAAAGTTATTTCATAAGAAGCCAAAAAGTGCAAAAACAATAATGTTGGTGTTGGAGGAGTTGTGAATGACTGCAGGGCCACAACATTAGGTACACCTGCAGACTGCAGGTGTACCTAATTCACAACTCCTCCAAGATGAACATTATTGTTTTTTGCACTTTTTGGCTTCTTATTAAATAACTTTTGTAACCTATTTTTATGGGCTTTCCTATTTGTGATGTTAAGTTCCTGTTACGCGCTGTTATACAAGTATATGCCTTGAGCTCTTATTTTGAAGGCGCCAAGAGCGGAAGTGATGACATGTTGTAGTGGAGCGGAGGTTTTTGAAAGAAGGTAAATAAAGTGGTCCTCGTGTAAACTGGAGCCTCCGTGTTTGTTATTTTGTAGTTTCATACAGTATAGGCCACATTTATAAACCCTCGGTTACACTTTTTTAAAATAGATTCAATCTTACACGTGGAAAGTTGAAGTGAGGGCTTTAGTTGATATAACACTCCCGTCAGGGGGTTCATTAATCCAGCACAACAGCGGCGAATGGACTTTATTTATAAGTAAAGGTAAGACCATAATAACGTTTTTTTAATTAAATGTGCTTTTTTGTGTGCTACAGTTTGTATGTGTAAAGTTAAAGTTAAGTTAAAGTACCAATGATTGTCACACACACACTAGGTGTGGTGAAATGTGTCCTCTGCATTTGACCCATCCCTTAATCACACCCTGGGAGGTGAGGGGAGCAGTGGGCACGGGCGCCCGGGAATAATTTTTGGTGATTTAACCCCCAATTCCAAGCCTTAATGCTGAGTGCCAAGCAGGGAAGAATGCTGGTATGAGCTTTTAAACATAACCCGTTAACTGCTGCCAATCAAATGGTGAATAAGATACTCTTTAGGGTTCATATGTTTGTAAATCGGACTGTGATGAAGTCAGTGCCTCACCAGCCATCAACCTCACCGCACGTCACTGATATATATATACCTGTATAGCTGTAATTCACTGAAATTCAAGTATTTCTTGACTGAGGACAGCATGCGGACGTTAAAGGGTGCAGGTTTCAGCTGAGAGAGGACGCTAAAGGCACGCCCCCAATATTGTTGTCCGGGTGGAAATCGGGAGAAATTAGTGAGAATGGTTGCCCCGGGATCCGGTTTGGTGGCTGCAGGATTAGGTCTCTGCTTTTTGCAGATGATGTGGTCCTGATGGCTTCATCTGGCCAGGATCTTCAGCTCTCACTGGATCGGTTCGCAGCCGAGTGTGAAGCGACTGGGATGGGAATCAGCACCTCCAAGTCCGAGTCCATGGTTCTCGCCCGGAAAAGGGTGGAGTGCCATCTCCGGGTTGGGGAGGAGATCTTGCCCCAAGTGGAGGAGTTCAAGTACCTCGGAGTCTTGTTCACGAGTGAGGGAAGAGTGGATGGTGAGATCGACAGGCATTTCGGTGCGGCGTCTTCAGTAATGCGGACGCTGTATCGATCCGTTGTGGTGAAGAAGGAGCTGAGCCGGAAGGCAAAGCTCTCAATTTACCGGTCGATCTACGTTCCCATCCTCACCTATGGTCATGAGCTTTGGGTTATGACCGAAAGGACAAGATCACGGGTACAAGCGGCCCAAATGAGTTTCCTCCGCCGGGTGGCGGGTCTCTCCCTTAGAGATAGGGAGAGAAGCTCTGCCATCTGGGAGGAGCTCAAAGTAAAGCCGCTGCTCCTCCACATGGAGAGAAGCCAGATGAGGTGGTTCGGGCATCTGGTCAGGATGCCACCCGAACGCCTCCCTAGGGAGGTGTTTAGGGCACGTCCGAACGGTAGGAGGCCACGGGGAAGACCCAGGACACGTTGAGAAGACTATGTCTCCCGGCTGGCCTGGGAACGCCTCGGGGTCCCACAGGAAGAGCTGGACGAAGTGGCTGGGGAGAGGGAAGAATGGGCTTCCCTGCTTAGGCTGCTGCCCCCGCGACCCGACCTCGGATAAGCGGAAGAAGATGGATGGATGGTTGCCCCGGGAGATTTTCGGTAGGGGCACTGAAATTCAGGACTCTCCCGCGAAAATCGGGAGGGTTGGCAAGTACGCCTGAGGCGACCCGTCTTGTCTGGACGCTCGACTTCACACGGACTTGAGATTGAAGCCTTGAGACTCGCAATACGTGGACTTACTCCCACCAATATTGGAAAACTACTGTTTACTTTGGATCTGCCTCCATCAACAACTGTTTGGGAAGGTTTGGGAATTATGCAACAAAGATTACTCCGAACCATGTCATATTTTAGCCAGTGCATTGAGTTCTTCCTCAGAACCTGACGTGGATTAGTTTGGACGGACGGACGACCCCAGGACATCTCCCACTGGGGGCTGAAATATTTGTGTTAATATTTTGACTTCAGTAGCTTTGGAAGTATAATCTTCAACAATGAGAGCCCAGAGAGTTTTGTTGACATCTTTTATTAAAGACGGAGCGATATAAAACCGGACTACAGTCCAGTGGACCTGATGGATTCCTGCCTTGGGATTCATTTTCAGGCTCATTTATAGAACAATGTATGCAAACCGACGCTGGGTTTTATGTTTGTGTCAACATAAATATGAAGCGTTCCGCCACGCACAACACAACCATTTGGCCTCAGGGTCTTGAGGACAAACCGCCTGACAGCCATGGACTCCCCCCCAGCCCCCGCGTTACGTTCTTGGACAGAGCTGGGAAAGTGTTGCAACATCCATTTCACCGATTGCACTGTCCTTCACGCTGGGGAAACGGGAGTGTGTTGAAACTGGAGTGGATGCGGAATTTCAACCACTGGCCAAAATATCAATGAGTCATTGCCATTGATTCACAAGCCCATCAACTAGGGCAGATATATGGTGCTCCTTTAGGTGTGAGAGCCAATACAAACCTGACTGGCTATATCTTCAAGAGCAGGGGTGGCAGGAACTTATTGTGGTGTCAGCAGTCTGACAGCGAGGTGTGGGAAAGGACTAGTTTCTATATTCAGAAGCACACTTCATCTCCAAGACTTGAGAAGCTTGTTAGAGAAAGAATATTCCAAATAGCTTCTTTCTTAGTATCTAGACCAGGGGTCGGCAACCCGCGGCTCCGGAGCCGCAAGCGGCTCTTTGATCACTCTGATGCGGCTCAGCAGCTTACTTGCTGAACCCCTCAATTTTCCCGTGAGACTTCCGGAATTGGAGAAGGCATTCGACCGTGTCCCTCGGGAAGTCCTGTGGGGAGTGCTCAGAGAGTACGGGGTATCGGACTGTCTGATTGTGGCAGTCCGCTCCCTGTATGATCAGTGTCAGAGCTTGGTCCGCATTGCCGGTAGTAAGTCGGACACGTTTCCAGTGAGGGTTGGACTCCGCCAAGGCTGCCCTTTGTCACCGATTCTGTTCATAACTTTTATGGACAGAATTTCTAGACGCAGTCAAGGCGTTGCGGGGATCTGGTTTGGTGGCTGCAGGATTAGGTCTCTGCTTTTTGCAGATGATGTGGTCCTGATGGCTTCATCTGGCCAGGATCTTCAGCTCTCACTGGATCGGTTCGCAGCCGAGTGTGAAGCGACTGGGATGAGAATCAGCACCTCCAAGTCCGAGTCCATGGTTCTCGCCCGGAAAAGGGTGGAGTTTAAGAAAAAACTTTCTCAACCAGCTATTGCAAGGAATTTAGGGATTTCACCATCTACGCTCCGTAATATCATCAAAGGGTTCAGAGAATCTGGAGAAATCACTCCACATAAGCAGCTAAGCCCGTGGCCTTCGATCCCTCAGGCTGTACTGCATCAACAAGTGACATCAGTGTGTAAAGGATATCACCACATGGGTTCAGGAACACTTCAGAAACCCACTGTCAGTAACTACAGTCGGTCGCTACATCTGTAAGTGCAAGTTAAAACTCTCCTATGCAAGGCGAAAACCGTTTATCAACAACACCCAGAAACGCCGTCGGCTTCGCTGGGCCTGAGCTCATCTAAGATGGACTGATACAAAGTGGAAAAGTGTTCTGTGGTCTGACGAGTCCACATTTCAAATTGTTTTTGGAAACTGTGGACGTTTTCTTTTTTCTTCAGTCGGATAATCGTTATCTGATCGCAAGCTGGAGGTCTCTTTTCCAGTCTATTTGAGGTGGAATGCACAGTTTCCATGCCATGTGTTTGCGCTGATGGAATAACAAGTGGAGGGTGATGACTGAGGAGACCACACACAAACACTCATTTAGACACCAAGGCTACAATAAAAAAAAAAAATTTGTTCAAGACGTGTTATTTGCTGATGTAAAATAAAATGCTGTTAAAGCTTGGAAGGAAACTGAAGTCCACAATGACTAAATATGGTTTTAATCCAAATATGAACAAGTATGGTTGTATTTGCAACTATATCTGGAGTACAAATATTAATGGTAATGTTTATGAATCCTTCATATTTGTATTGTTTTATTTGAAATGGAAATACAAATACAAAACAGTGCAAACAAAGGTCGAAATACATCTTTACAGTACCTAATGGTGTAAAGCCAACTTAATATAAACCTACGATCAAAAAGCTAAAATGCCAAATTAAATTACATATATATATATATATATATATATATATATATATATATATATATATATATATATATATATATATATATATATATATATACATCCTTCCATTTTCTACATGCAAACTCCACAGAGAAAGATCCCGGGCATCGAACCCATGGCCTTCTTCTTGTCTAGCACCTGTACAAACCCTTGCTCCACCGTGCTGGCCCTACACATAATATCTTGTAATGACAGCATACCTTTTTTTTTTTTTTTTTGCAAATGTATTCAAAATAAAATTAGTATAGTATTAGTATTAGTATTAGTATTAGTATATATATATATATATATATATATATATATATATATATATATATATATATATATATATATATATATATATATGTATGTACATATATTTGTATATTTGTATATATGTTTATATATGTATACATATGTATATATGTATATATATATATACACACATATATGTACATATATTTGTATATTTTTATATATGTTTATATATGTAAACATATGTATGTATGTATATATATATATATATGTATATATGTGTATATATTTGTATACATTTATATACAGTATTTATCTATATATGTATATACACATATAAAAAATAATAATTATTGTTTATAAATATATATATATATATGTGTGTATATATGTACATATATTTGTATATTTTTATATACTATATATATGTATATGTAATGTATATGTTTATATATGTATATATTTGTATATTTTTATGTATGTATATATGTGTATATATTTGTATACATTTATATATTTATCTATATATGTATATATACACATGCAAAAAAAAAAAAAAAAAAAAAAAATATATATATACACATACACACGTATTTATAGTATGTATATACATATTTAACATATTATACATATATCTATATATATAGATATGTGTGTGTATATATATATATATATGTATATATATATGTAATGTATATGTTTATATATGTATATATTTGTATATTTTTATATATGTATATATGTGTATACATTTGTATACATTTATATATTTATCTATATATGTATATATACACATACAAAAAAAAAATATATATATATATATATATATACATATGTATTTATAGTATGTATATACATATTTAACATATTTATACATATATCTATATATATATATAGATATATGTATATATCTATATATATCTATCTATATATATATATATATATATATATATATATATATATATATATGTCTTAATAAGGTTATCCAAAAAATAGTGCTCGATACCGTAGTAGAGCGCAATATATGTATGTGTGGGAAAAAAAATCACAAGACTATTTCATCTCTAGAGAGATGAAATAGTCTTGTGATTTTTTTTCCCACACATACATATATATATATATATATATATATATATATATATATATATATATATATATATATATATATATATATATATATATATATATATATATATATATATACATATATAGATATAAAGTTAAAGTACCAATGATTGTCACACACACACACACACACACACACACACACACACACACACACACACACACACACACACACACACACACACACACGCACACACACACACACACACACACACACACACACACACACACACACACACACACACACACACACACACACACACACACGCATATATATGTGTATACATAAACATATATCTACGGTATGTATATACTCTGAATATATTCACGATGGCTGGATGTAAAATCAAAGTCGTGTGCACGGCCCAAAAAAAGGTGTCTGTGCTTGAAGACCCAGTTAGAGAACAACATTAGAACCATAACAATGACACAGGTGCCTTTGTGTGTTCCACATGTAACACGTGGAACCCCCCGCCCCGCCAGTCACTGCTCGTTTTCATGTTTCCCCCTGTGTTTCACGGGCTATATATAGGCGAGTGAAGATGAAAGTGAGTCTGCATATGTGTATTTATGTACCTTAGGGATCATCCTGGGAGAACTAAGTGGACATTTATCCAGGCTCTGATTCCTAGCTCCTTTATAAGATCATCACCTTTCCCTTTGGACAATCAACCCAGGGTCAAACACAAATGTCATTCCTCGATACAATCAAAGAAGGTTTCCGTGTCATGTGGATCACACCGGGTGACATCCACCCCCACGGGGCCCCTCTTGTCCACAGGATCTGATCCTCAGGGAATGCTTTGGATGGGGCGAAGCTGAATCAACATGCAGGCTTTGACGCCTGTCAGGTGGTTCCGACGGGCCCCCGGACTGGGCAGGGGAGCAGGTGGGAAAACTTATGGTGATTCCAGGACTTTCAGATCAGGAGGAAGTGACATGATGTCTGGAGGATTGAGAGAACATGGCTGTTTGCCTCTGGACTGTATACCAGAAGTCATCAGTGGCTAGTTTCAACCCACAACTCGTTATTTATTCTTATTATTCTAAGGATACGACTAAACATGGCCCTCGTCACAACACTAAAGGATGTTTAGGAATAAACTGACCTATGACGTCGCACCAAAACGACATCTCTGCGGCTCCTTACAGGTCAACAGCACAGCTCTTGTTGTACCTGTAAAACTGGTAAGGGTTAGAAATAGTCCGTCTCTCATGGATGTGTTGACGTCAAAGACATACTTGCCAACCCTCCCGGATTTTCCGGGAGACTCCCGAAATTCAGCGCCTCTCCCGAAAACCTCCCGGGACAAATTTTCTCCCGAAAATCTCCCGAAATTCAAGCGTGGCCTCCAGCTCCATGCGGACCTGAGTGACGTGTTGACAGCCTGTTCACAACATTGCCGTAAACAGCAATGTTGTGACACTTTTAAACAGGACAATACTGCCATCTACTGTACATGTATATGTGACCCACCCATAATGTGTCACATTTTTGTGTTGATTTATTTATTTTATTTTGTGGTTTGAATTCGTTTTTGGAGCTGTCATTCCACATTTATCAGTAATCACATTGGTCAGTAGGGGGCAGTAGGGCGTTTCTTCCCAATTGAATGCTATCACCTGCAGACCGGAAGTGTCTTGTCATTCTGATGAGAGCGACCAGTCTGTGAACAATTGAAAACGTACTGTGTGCTTTTTCCTCCTGTATAACAGGTTAGTTTTGGTGAATCAACTGACTGAATAATATCCATGTGATCTTTATAAGTTTAAGTACACATTCTGATGGTGGAGCCTAACTCTAAAGTGTTTGTGAGTTGTAGTTTGTATTTGTGAATGAATCCAGTGCACAGCTGCAGTAATCAATACAAAAAGGCGACGTGAGTGCGCTATGTTTATATAGGAACTTCTGATCCTAATTCAGACTCCCAAATTAGAGCTCCCGTTTTCTTATTGATTTTATAATGTATATTTGTATAATGTGTCTGTTCTGAAATAGTGACAGGGAAGTCCTGTGGGGAGTGCTCAGAGAGTACGGGGTATCGGACTGTCTGATTGTGGCAGTCCGCTCCCTGTATGATCAGTGCCAGAGCTTGGTCCGGATTGCCGGTAGTAAGTCGGACACGTTTCCAGTGAGGGTTGGACTCCGTCAAGGCTGCCCTTTGTCACCGATTCTGTTCATAACTTTTATGGACAGAATTTCTAGGCGCAGTCAAGGCGTTGAGGGGATCCGGTTTGGTGGCTGCAGGATTAGGTCTCTGCTTTTTGCAGATGATGTGGTCCTGATGGCTTCATCTGGCCAGGATCTTCAGCTCTCACTGGATCGGTTCGCAGCCGAGAGTGAAGCGACTGGGATGAGAATCAGCACCTCCAAGTCCGAGTCCATGGTTCTCGCCCGGAAAAGGGTGGAATGCCATCTTCGGGTTGGGGAGGAGATCTTGCCCCAAGTGGAGGAGTTCAAGTACCTCGGAGTCTTGTTCACGAGTGAGGGAAGAGTGGATCGTGAGATCGACAGGCAGATCGGTGCGGCATCTTCAGTAATGCGGACGCTGTATCAATCCGTTGTGGTGAAGAAGGAGCTGAGCCGGAGGGCAAAGCTCTCAATTTACCGGTCGATCTACGTTCCCATCCTCACCTATGGTCATGAGCTTTGGGTTATGACCGAAAGGACAAGATCACGGGTACAAGCGGCCCAAATGAGTTTCCTCCGCCGGGTGGCGGGTCTCTCCCTTAGAGATAGGGTGAGAAGCTCTGTCATCCGGGGGGAACTCAAAGTAAAGCCGCTGCTCCTCCACATGGAGAGGAGCCAGATGAGGTGGTTCGGGCATCTGGTCAGGATGCCACCCGATCGCCTCCCTAGGGAGGTGTTTAGGGCACGTCCGACCGGTAGGAGGCTACGGGGAAGACCCAGGACACGTTGGGAAGACTATGTCTCCCGGCTGGCCTGGGAACGCCTCGGGATCCCCCGGGAGGAGCTGGACGAAGTGGCTGGCGAGAGGGAAGTCTGGGCTTCCCTGCTTAGGCTGCTGCCCCCGCGACCCGACCTCGGATAAGCGGAAGAAGATGGATGGATGGATGGTACTGCTTTGATAGTTCACGACTACTGTGCAGTCGTGACTCTGATAGCAAATGGAAGGACACAAGTAAGCACGCGATGACTGATAGTTCCGAACCAGTTGTAGTTCCAAATATATGTGTAGTTCCATAATCAATAGATAATCAACAGATAGATTTGAAGTTGATTTAAAGATTACATTGGTTTTTTTTTTCAAAGCGTACATCTCTACATTAATTTCAGATCTATGTTGACATAACGTTTGAATATTTTTATTTTTATGTTAATTTTTTTGTTTGTAAGATACAGACGGACCTCTGGAAGCAGTGTGCGGGTAGGAAAAAATGATTTATTTTCATAAATCAGTCAAGAAAACAAAAGTGCCGATAACACAGGCAGCTAAGGAAAAATACTAGCGCTGGAACAAGAATAACCAATCGTAACTTGTTGCCTGAAGAAAACAAGACAGCCAGACCGAGTGTGGCGAGATGCAGGAATAGTGATTAGTGTTCAGGACAGGTCAACTCACCCCTGAATATCAAAGTACTGTGCAATTGTATGTTGAGACGGATATCAACTCCCGTAAAGCTACAGCTGTCTTCAGAATAATACAGCCAATATAGGCTCGTGGGGGAATATCCTTAGGCGGTAAAAATCAAGCTCTTCAGGTCTGTCGTACTTCTTGCGATACCTGGAAAATCACTGTAAGAATGATTACAAAGCTGGATGCCTTCCAACAACGCTGAAGATCAAATACACTGACCACATCACCAACAAAGAGGTGTACAACTACAACACAACCAGTCAGGAATCCGCAGGTCACATACTCAGAACGCCACCAAAATGTAACCCCAAGGTAACAATGTCAAAAAAAGAACCCCAGCAGGCACAAGACATTTATACGTACATGTCTTTGAAACTGACTTTGAAACAACGTTGCAAAATAGTTGTATTTGTAAATTGAGACAATTATTATCAATCAATCAATCATGGTTTCCTGCTGGCCCCACTATGGACTGGACTCTCACTATTATGTTAGATCCACTATGGATTGGACTCTCACTATTATGTTAGATCCACTATGGATTGGACTCACACTATTATTTTAGATCCACTATGGACTGGACTCTCACTATTATGTTAGATCCACTATGGACTGGACTCTCACTACTATGTTAGATCCACTATGGACTGGACTCTCACACTATTATGTTAGATCCACTATGGACTGGACTCTCACTAGTATGTTAGATCCACTATGGACTGGACTCTCACTATTATGTTAGATCCACTATGGACTGTACTCTCACACTATTATGTTAGATCCACTATGGACTGGACTCTCACTATTATGTTAGATCCACTATGGACTGGACTCTCACTATTATGTTAGATCCACTATGGACTGGACTCTCACTATTATGTTAGATCCACTATGGACTGGACTCTCACACTATTATGTTAGATCCACTATGGACTGGACTCTCACTATTATGTTAGATCCACTATGGACTGGACTCTCACTATTATGTTAGATCCACTATGGACTGGACTCTCACTAATATGTTAGATCCACTACAGACTGGACTATCACTATTATGTTAGATCCACTATGGACTGGACTCTCACACTGGTATGTTAGATCCACTATGGACTGGACTCTCACTATTATGTTAGATCCACTATGGACTGGACTCTCACACTATTATGTTAGATCCACTATGGACTGGACTCTCACAATATTATGTTAGATCCACTATGGACTGGACTCTCACACTATTATGTTAGATCCACTATGGACTGGACTCTCACACTATTATATATTACAAGTTTCAATCAATCAATCAATTCTCAACGTGTGCCTGCTGGAAGAGGACAACCAAAACACACACAGAGAGAAGAACTTTCCTCAAAGACCTGGAAGCTCGAGGCTTCAACTTGGCGAAGGCTGAAGAAATTTCCCGTGTTGGAACGGAATGGTGAAGGCTGGCTGCCCGATGCACCCAGCAGTGTGGGAGGAACGAAGTAAGTAAGTAAGTACAATTGTATCAATGAGGCAACTCAGTCTATTAAAGTAGGAACACCTGAGTCCTCCTAGAACTAGGTGGATCTCCAGGTTTGACACATGCAGAGGCCCGAGCACTGATACCCGAGCATCTATACACATGTATTAACAATTCCAGAAGATGTTAAATGTCGCTTCTAAGTTTGGTTTGGGTTGAAAACAACAAATGGACCAACTTTTGAAGTTTTGCGTCACGTCAAGCTTCAAGTTGAAGGCCCCCGTCAGGGGTCGGTGAGAGAGCCAGCACCGCAACTCCGAAAGCTTCAGCTGTCCAATCATTTTGGAAGTGTCTTGACACAAAGACACATGTCCCCACAGCTTACTGATGCAACTGAGGAAAACAAAGGCCCTCTAAACACAAATAAACCTCTGTAACATCTGCAGGGAGAGATGGGAGGCGCAGGGAAGCTAACAGCTTCTGCCACAGCCTGTGTGACCGGCCAGGGACCATGTGACCGCAGAGTCAATAAAGCAAACCACATGACGTGGAGATGCAGTGTGGGGTTTGGACCCCTCAGGCAGACGGATGCTCAGGTCCGGCCTGAACATCCACAGCTGTGTTTGTTCCTGAGAGCCGCATGGAACAACTTCAATGACCAACAACTCTGTTCAGACCATTGGTCACTCACAGCATCTTTAGGTACTAAGACTGCAACGGTACTTTGTACTGCATGTCTCAGGTTCATATTGACATCTTCTTATCTTCTGCGTAGGGTTGTCTCGGAACCAAAATGTATTTCGATACTTTTTCCAATAAAGCTGCATTTTGCAAAATATTAAACATGAGGTTCTTATTGCACTCAAAGAAGAATTTTAGAAGATTGATTAAACACATAGGGCTTTTCTTGTTGCACTCAAAGAATTTACAACTTTATATAGTGATTCCCAGAGCCCAAAAAAAGTCTGCAAGCTATAGAGCGTTTTCTATTCGGGCTCCAGTACTATGGAATGCCCTCCCGGTAACCGTTAGAGATGCTACCTCAGTAGAAGCATTTAAGTCCCATCTTAAAACTCATTTGTATACTCTAGCCTTTGAATAGACCCCCTTTTTAGACCAGTTGATCTGCCGTTTCTTTTCTTCTCTCCTCTGCTCCCCCCTATCCCTTGTGGAGGGGGAGACACTCAGGTCCGGTGGCCATGGATGGGGTGCTGGCTGTCCGGGGTCGGGACCCGGAATGGGCCGCTCGCCTGTGTATCGGTTGGGAACATCTCTGCGCTGCTGACCCGTCTCCGCTCGGGATGGTTTCCTGCTGACCCCACTGTGGACTGGACTCTTACTGTTATGCTGGATCCACTATGGACTGTACTCTCACAATATTATGTCAGACCCACTCGACATCCATTGCATTCGGTCTCCCTAGAGGGGGGGGTTTACCCACATATGCGGTCCTCTCCAAGGTTTCTCATAGTCATTCACATCGACGTCCCACTGGGGTGAGTTTTTCCTTGCCCTTATGTGGGCTTTGTACCGAGGATGTCGTTGTGGCTTGTGCAGCCCTTTGAGACACTTGTGATTTAGGGCTATATAAATAAACATTGATTGATTGATTGATTGATAATCTAGGATCAGGTTAGAATAGAATAGAAAGCTACGGCGTCTTCAGTAACGCGGACCCTGTATCGATCCGTTGTGGTGAAGAAGGAGCTGAGCCGGAAGGCAAAGCTCTCAATTTACCGGTCGATCTGCGTTCCCATCCTCACCTATGGTCATGAGCTTTGGGTTATGGCCGAAAGGACAAGATCACGGGAACAAGCGAACAGAATGAGTTTCCTCCGCCGGGTGGCGGGTCTCTCCCTTAGAGATAGGGTGAGAAGCTCTGTCATCTGGGAGGAGCTCAGAGTAAAGCCGCTGCTCCTCCACATGGAGAGGAGCCAGATGAGGTGGTTCGGGCATCTGGTCAGGATGCCACCCGAACGCCTCCCTAGGAAGGAGTTTAGGGCACGTCCGACCGGTAGGAGGCCACGGGGAAGACCCAGGACACGCTGGGAAGACTATCTCTCCCGGCTGGCCTGGGAACGCCTCGGGATCCCCCGGGAGGAGCTGGACGAAGTGGCTGGGGAGAGGGAAGTCTGGGCTTCCCTGCTTAAGCTGCTGCCCCCGCGACCCGATCTCGGTAAAGCGGAAGAAGATGGATGGATGGATGGATGGACATAAAATGAAAAGGAATTAAACACATAGGGCTTTTCTTGTTGCACTCAAAGAATTTACAACTTTATATAGTCTGCCATGATCTAGGATCAGGTTAGAATAGAATAGAAAGCTACGGCGTCTTCAGTAACGCGGACGCTGTATCGATCCGTTGTGGTGAAGAAGGAGCTGAGCCGGAAGGCAAAGCTCTCAATTTACCGGTCGATCTACGTTCCCATCCTCACCTATGGTCATGAGCTTTGGGTTATGGCCGAAAGGACAAGATCACGGGAACAAGTGGACAAAATGAGTTTCCTCCGCCGAGTCCAGTCCATAGTGGATCTAACATAATAGTGTGAGAGTCCAGTCCATAGTGGATCTAACATAATAGTGAGAGTCCAGTCCATAGTGGATCTAACATAATAGTGAGAGTCCAGTCCATAGTGGATCTAACATAATAGTATGAGAGTCCAGTCCATAGTGGATCTACCATAATAGTGAGAGTCCAGTCCATAGTGGATCTAACATAATAGTATGAGAGTCCAGTCCATAGTGGATCTAACATAATAGTGAGAGTCCAGTCCACAGTGGATCTAACATAATAGTGAGAGTCCAGTCCATAGTGGATCTAACATAATAGTGTGAGAGTCCAGTCCATAGTGGATCTAACATAATAGTGTGAGAGTCCAGTCCATAGTGGATCTAACATAATAGTGAGAGTCCAGTCCATAGTGGAACTAACATAATAGTGAGAGTCCAGTCCATAGTGGATCTAACATAATAGTGAGAGTCCAGTCCATAGTGGATCTAACATAATAGTGAGAGTCAAGTCCATAGTGGATCTAACATAATAGTGTGAGAGTCCAGTCCATAGTGGATCTAACATAATAGTGAGAGTCAAGTCCATAGTGGATCTAACATAATAGTGTGAGAGTCCAGTCCATAGTGGATCTAACATAATAGTGAGAGTCTAGTCCATAGTGGATCTAACATAATAGTGTGAGAGTCCAGTCCATAGTGGATCTAACATAATAGTGTGAGAGTCCAGTCCATAGTGGATCTAACATAATAGTGTGAGAGTCCAGTCCATAGTCGATCTAACATAAAAGAACACCACCAGCAGAAATCATTAAAAAAACGAAACTCAGTTGACAGTAAAAAGTCGTTGTCACAATTGTTGCATATGACTTTAAAGCATAACCAAGCATGCATCACTATAGCTCTTGTCTCAAAGTAGGTGTACTGTCACCACCTGTCACATCACACCCTGACTTATTCTGAGTTTTTTTGCTGTTTTCCTGTGTGTAGTGTTTTACTTCTTGTCTTGTGCTCCTATTTTGGTGGCTTTTTCTCTTTTTTTTGGTATTTTCCTGTAGCAGTTTCATGTCTTCCTTTGAGCGATATTTCCCGCATCTACTTTGTTTTAACAATCCAGAATATTTCGGTGGTTTTTATCCTTCTTTGTGGGGACATTGTTGATTGTCATGCCATGTTCGGATGTACATTGTGGACGCCGTCTTTGCTCCGCAGTAAGTCTTTGCTGTCGTCCAGCATTCTGTTTTTGTTTACTTTGTAGTCAGTTCAGTTTTAGTTTGGTTCTGCATAGTCTTCCCTAAGCTTCAATGCCTTTTCTTAGCCGCACTCACCTTTTGTTTATTTTTGGTTTAAACATTAGACACCTTTTTACCTGCGCCCTGCCTCCCGCTGTTTCCCACATCTACAAAGCAATTAGCTAGCGGCTGCCACCTACTGATATGGAAGAGTATTACACGGTTACTCTGCCGAGCTCTAGACAGCACCGACACTCAACAACAACACATCATTTGCAGACTTTTTGCGCCTTTTGTATGAAAATAGACCTGAACAGAACGGCTCATCGGCAGTGCGCCTTATAAATCGGTGGCGCCCTATGGTCCAAAAAATAGGGTGAATAAATACAGCATACTAGGACCTGCCAGAAATAAGTAAGTAAGTAAGTACCATTGTCACACACAGCTTGTGGATGGCTACCAAAAGCGCCTTATTGCAGTAAAACTTGCCAAGGGACATGTAAGCAAATATTAACATTACTATATATATATATATATATATATATATATATATATATATATATATATATATATATATATATATATATATATATATATATATATATATATATATATATATAAATAAATGTACATATATATATATATATATATATATATACATTATATATATATATATATATATATATATACATGTATATATATATATATATATATATATATATATATATATATATATATATATATATATATATATATATACATGTATATATATAAATATATATATATATACATGTATATATATATATATATATATACATACATGTATATATATATATATATATATATATATATATATATGTATATATATATATATATATATATACATGTATATATATATATATATATGTATATATATATATATATATATATACATGTATATATATATATATATATATATATATATATATATATATATATATATATATATATATATATATGTATATATATATACCGTATTTTCCGCACCATAAGGCGCCCTGGGTTATAAGCCGCGCCTTCAATGAACGGCATATTTCAAAACTTTGTCCACCTATAAGCCGCCCCGTGTTATAAGCCGCATCTAACTGCGCTAAAGGAATGTCAAAAAAACAGTCAGATAGGTCAGTCAAACTTTAATAATATATTAAAAACCAGCGTGATGTGGGCGCGCATGGAGTCGTATATCAACATGGACGGAGCTGCGTGAAAAAAGCCACCCGGCCTCTTCGCGTAAACTTACCTTAACCACTCGCTCATCTTTTCTTCATCCATCCATCCCTTCGAGTTAGCTTTTATGATGACGCCGGCTGGAAAGGTCTCTTTTGGCAAGGTCTTCCTTTTGAATATCACCATGGGTGGAAGTTTCTGGCCATTAGCATGGCAAGCTAGAACCACAGTGAAGGATGACTTCTCATTCCCTGTGGTGCGAATATTCACCGTACGTGCTCCCGTTGTATCCACAGTGCGGTTCACAGGAATATCAAAAGTCAGTGGAACCTCGTCCATGTTGATAATGTTCTCTGGCCGGATCTTTTTTTCAGCTGTCTTGTTTTTACAATATGCACGGAAAGTAGCCAGCTTTTCTTGAAAGTCTTTAGGCAGTTGCTGTGAAATAGTAGTCCGTGTGTGGATGGAGAGATTGCGTCTTTTCATGAACCAGAAACCTGTCGCTTAGTAGGAGCCATTTTGTGGTCTTTACAGATGTAAACACACAAAGGAAATGAAACGTAATATCCGCGCGCTTCTTCTTCTTCTACGGAGGCGGGTGGTTGCTTACAGTAGAAGAAGAAGCGCTTCCTGTTCTATGGGGGGGGGGTGCTTACCTTGGCGGTTGCTTGCGTAGAAGAAGAAGCGCTTCCTCTTCTACCGGGAAAAAAGATGGCGGCTGTTTACCGTAGTTGCGAGACCTAAACTTTATGAAAATGAATCTTAATATTAATCCATATATAAAGCGCACCGGGTTATAAGCCGCACTGTCAGCTTTTGAGTAAATTTGTGGTTTTTAGGTGCGGCTAATAGTGCGGAAAATACGGTATATATATATATATATATATATATATATATATATATATATATATATATATATATATATATATATATATATATATATATATTTAAATTTGTGTAATATATGTGCCTGAATATACGGAAAATGAGCAAGTGTCTACTTAGTAGTTAAAATGAGTGAATGGGAAACATGACTAATGCAATAGATGGCAAACAGTGTTTATGGACGTAACAAAAGCATTCGACGCGATGAATCATAACATCTTATAACACACATTAGAAAGGAGTGGCATCGGACGGTTAGTCTTGAACTGGTCCTGCAAGAAGCTACTTCATTACCAGGAATAATAATTACCCATGATTGGATCCTCAAATCATGTTGATTGTTAGTCAGTGTTTCCGTGTCGTTCACAAAACAAGTAGAGCGGTCTGGTGTGTTCCGAGAGTTCAAGTACCTTGGAGTCAACACTTAAAAAAAAAAAATCAAACTCACAGCGAAAAGAATCAAGTTCAATCTGCTAAATTTGAAGCAAATCAGACCTGACATGATCCGTGGGCCAGATCATGTTTTTTTTTAGTTGTGTTCTGTTAGTTGCTCTCCCAGACTTCCTGTTTTGTGCACACCTGGGTTTGTTTTGGTTACCATGGGTACTAATTGGGTTCACCTGCCTCTGGTTAGTGGTCGGCACGCTCACCTGCTACCGGGCACTAATCAGAGAGCTATTTAGTCACCTTTCTCGCCACGCTCAGTCTGGCTTTGTTGTTTGCTGTATGCAACAGTGACGTGCGGTGAGGTTGATGGCTGGTGAGGCACTGACTTCATCACAGTCACATTTACAAACATATGAACCCTAAAGAGTATCTTATTCACCATTTGATTGGCAGCAGTTAACGGGTTATGTTTAAAAGCTCATACCAGCATTCTTCCCTGCTTGCCACTCAGCATCAAGGCTTGGAATTGGGGGTTAAATCACCAAAAATTATTCCCGGGCGCGGCGCCGCTGCCGCCCACTGCTCCCCTCACCTCCCAGGGGGTGATCAAGGGGATGGGTCAAATGCAGAGGACAAATTTCACCAC
Organism: Nerophis lumbriciformis; assembly: GCF_033978685.3. Classification (NCBI taxonomy): domain Eukaryota; kingdom Metazoa; phylum Chordata; class Actinopteri; order Syngnathiformes; family Syngnathidae; genus Nerophis; species Nerophis lumbriciformis. Next base: position 39,299,907 of record NC_084573.2, read on the forward strand.
ACCTAGTGTGTGTGTGACAATCATTGGTACTTTAACTTAACTTTAACTTTACACATACAAACTGTAGCACACAAAAAAGCACATTTAATTAAAAAAAACGTTATTATGGTCTTACCTTTACTTATAAATGAAGTCCATGCGCCGCTGTTGTGCTGGATTAATGAACCCCCTGATGGGAGTGTTATATCAACTAAAGCCCTCACTTCAACTTTCCACGTGGAAGATTGAATCTATTTAAAAAAGTGTAACCGAGGGTTTATAAATGTGGCCTATACTGTATAAAACTACAAAATAACAAACACGGAGGCTCCAGTTTACACGAGGACCACTTTATTTACCTTCTTTCAAAAACCTCCGGAACGTGCTCTTAGCGCCTTCAAAATAGGAGCTCAAGGCATATACTGTATTACATAACAGGAACTTAACATCACAAAGAGGAAAGCCCATGAAAATAGGTTACAAAAGTTATTTAATAAGAAGCCAAAAAGTGCAAAAACAATAATGTTCGTGTTGGAGGAGTTGTGAATTAGGTACACCTGCAGTCTGGAGGTGTACCTAACGTTGTGGCCCTGCAGTCATTCACAACTCCTCCAACACGAACATTATTGTTTTTGCACTTTTTGGCTTCTTATGAAATAATTTTTAAAAATAGATTCAATCTTGCACGTGGAAAGTTTAAGTGTGGGCTTTAGTTGATATAACAATTCTACGGCGGGGGTGCAGGAGGCGGGATTACTGCGAGCCTCAGCCAGTGCTTCTTTTGCAGCCGTTTTATGATCGCTCAGCACAAGAAATACGTTACACACATACAGTTGTTGACAAAATACACTGTACATTATATACCTCAGCTAACTAAACTATGGAAATGTATAATATAATTCATATAGCAATACGGTCTCACTGCACAGCAGGCCAGCAGTTAGCCGAGTCCGTCCATGTTGAGGCACTGAGTGACGTGCCTCGACTGGCTGCTGTTCACCGCACCGTCTCTTCTCGGTATTTGAACGGCAAATGTGAGAATTCAGCGGTTTTGAATAAAAATAATCTAAAACTGGAGAAGTTAAATGAAAAATAACTTTATAGTATAATCACTAGATACATATAACAATTTAATATATATTTTTTTCTTTTTACATTTTTTTTCTTTCCATGATGGCAGGTGAGGGTTAGGGTTAGGGTTAGGGTTATCCCTAACCCTAACCCTAACCCTAACCCTAACCCTAACCCCTAACCCACTAACCCTAACCCTAACCCTAACCCTACCCTAACCCTAACCCTAACCCTAACCCTAACCATTTTCAATGGGAGACAGGTCTGGACTACAGGCAGGCCAGTCCACTACCCGCACTCTTTTACTATGAAGCCACGTTGATGTAGCACGTGGCTTGGCATTGTCTTGCTGAAATAAGCAGGGGCGTCCATGGTAACGTTGCTTGGATGGCAACATATGTTGCTCCAAAAGCTGCATGTACCTTTCAGCATTAATGGTGCCTTCACAGATGTGTAAGTTACCCATGTCTTGGCCACTAATACACCCCCATACCATCACACATGCTGCCTTTTACACTTTGCGCCTAGAACAATCCGGATGGTTCTTTTCCTCTTTGGTCCGGAGGACACGATGTCCACAGTTTCCAAAAACAATTTGAAATGTGGACTCGTCAGACCACAGAACACTTTTCCACTTTGTATCAGTCCATCTTAGATGAGCTCAGGCCCAGCGAAGCCGACGGCGTTTCTGGGTGTTGTTGATAAACGGTTTTCGCCTTGCATAGGAGAGTTTTAACTTGCACTTACAGATGTAGCGACCAACTGTAGTTACTGACAAGTGGGTTTCTGAAGTGTTCCTGAGCCCATGTGGTGATATCCTTTACACACTGATGTCGCTTGTTGATGCAGTACAGCCTGAGGGATGGAAGGTCACGGGCTTTGCTGCTTACGTGCAGTGATTACTCCAGATTCTCTGAACCCTTTGATGATATTACGGAGCGTAGATGGTGAAATCCCTAAATTCCTTGCAATAGCTGCTTGACAAAGGTTTTTCTTAAACTGTTCAACAATTTGCTCACACATTTGTTGACAAAGTGGTGACCCTCGCCCCATCCTTGTTTGTGAATGACTGAGCATTTCATGGAATCTACTTTTATACCCAATCATGGCACCCACCTGTTCCCAATTAGCCTGCACACCTGTGGGATGTTCCAAATAAGTCTTTGATGAGCATTCCTCAACTTTATCAGTATTTATTGACTACATTCATAACAAGTCATCTTTGACATTCATTCATTTAGAATAAATAGTCATAAATGTTCATGTTCTACTTGGTCCGTGGCTAAAGTTCTTTGGGCGATGGTAGTTTAGTGAAGTGAAACCACATTCATTGTTCACGGTGGTCAGAGAGGGGAGGGAAAGTATGCCAAGTGTCCAGCAGGGGGCAGCATCATGACCCTTTCCTCCCCGCCGGTGATGACCAAGCGAAGGGGAAGAGGCACGGACCTAAACCCTGAGGACAGCCATGCAAATGTAAATTGACATCTTTTAAAAGCTCAACTGTTGGAATGATTTCACAGAGATAAATGTGATCCCCCGGGAGGTGGAGTGGGCTCCATGTGATGGTGGAGTGGGCGCCATGTGATGGTGGAGTGGGCTCCATGTGATGGTGGAGTCAGCTCCATGTGATGGTGGAGTCAGCTCCATGCGATGGTGGAGTGGGCTCCATGCGATGGTGGAGTCAGCTCCATGTGATGGTGGAGTCAGCTCCATGTGATGGTGGAGTGGGCTCAGGCCAGGCCCTAACCAATCTGGCGCCCTAGGCAAGATTTTAGGTGGCGCCCCCCCACATCGGCAGTGAAGTGTATATACTCACAAGAACCCGAATAGCTTTGTCTTTGACCTTTTTTTTTTTTACTTACAACTATACCTAATATATAAAGGGGTGGAAAAGTGACTATTACCTGCAGGGCAAACATTAGCTAACCAGAAGGCAATAACAATGTAAACAAAAAACACCTGCTTAAAAGATCTAATACAAATGTCCCTGAGGAATGTAAGGTGGGAGTACTGTAATTACCTAACGTTACATTATTATTTTCCATAACAATTTAGCCCCCTCCACAATATTAACCCGACGTTAAAACAGAACTAGCTATTTATTGATTAGCAATTGCCGAATCATGTAACATTAGCTTAATGCTAAAAAGCCAGCTACTATCACATTCTGTAACAGACAAATAATGTCATGTAGGCTAACGTTACCTACCTGCTACCTCTGTCTTTTTCTCGTTTCTCCTCCTCTTCTTTTCTCTTTTTTCTTCCCTGGGCACCTGACAGTTTTGACATCTTGTGTTGATTTTTTGATGTGGTGACGTCCACAAAGAGTCATGATACGGGAAGGGAGGGGGCGCACCGTGCGGGGGAGGGGGCGTAATGTTGTAACAAATAATATTTCTATTAAATAGGCTTTACTTTGCATTTTAATTAACGTGGGATTATTTTTTGTATTTAGAAATAATAGTACCAACTTTTTTTTTTTTTCTCCAACATTTGTGGCACTGGCGTGGCGCCCCCTGATGGATGGCGCCCTTAGCATTTGCCTATACGGCCTATGCCACGGGCCGGCCCTGAGTGGGCTCCATGTGATGGTGGAGTCAGCTCCATGTGATGGTGGAGTCGGCTCCATGTGATGGTGGAGTGGGCTCCATGCGATGGTGGAGTGGGCTCCATGTGATGGTGGAGTGGGCTCCATGCGATGGTGGAGTGGGCTCCATGTGAGAGGGCAGCTGTTTGCAATTGAGACCAAAGACTTGAGTGCCAGGAATGTCCCGTGATCCTAACACTAAACACAACACAACATGAAATGGTGACGCCTGCGAGGCTCACGGTGCTCACACTACTTCATCACTCGCTTTGCTCCGACACGCTTGTGAACATGACCAGCACTTTTTCATAGGGTTCTTAAAATGAAGTGGGATGGTAAAATGTGTTCATGATTTATTAGTGCCAATGATTGCAAGCACACAATATTGAAGTCCTATGAAGGTTCTCATCCACCAGGTGGTTGTCATCTAGTCTTAGACTTAGATTGTTACATCTAGTCTTAGACTTAGATTGTTACATCTAGTCTTAGACTTAGATTGTTACATCTAGTCTTAGACTTAGATTGGTCACATCTAGTCTTAGACTTAGATTGTTACATCTAGTCTTAGACTTAGATTGTTACATCTAGTCTTAGACTTAGATTGTTACATCTAGTCTTAGACTTAGATTGTTACATCTAGTCTTAGACTTAGATTGTTACATCTAGTCTTAGACTTAGATTGGTCACATCTAGTCTTAGACTTAGATTGTTACATCTAGTCTTAGACTTAGATTGTTACATCTAGTCTTAGACTTAGATTGTTACATCTAGTCGTAGACTTAGATTGTTACATCTAGTCTTAGACGTAGATTGTTACATCTAGTCTTAGACTTAGATTGTTACATCTAGTCTTAGACTTAGATTGTTACATCTAGTCTTAGACTTAGATTGTTACATCTAGTCTTAGACTTAGATTGTTACTTCTAGTCTTAGACTTAGATTGTTACATCTAGTCTTAGACTTAGATTGTTACATCTAGTCTTAGACTTAGATTGTTACATCTAGTCTTAGACTTAGATTGTTACAGCTAGTCTTAGACTTAGATTGTTACATCTAGTCTTAGACTTAGATTGTTACTTCTAGTCTTAGACTTAGATTGTTACATCTAGTCTTAGACTTAGATTGTTACATCTAATCTTAGACTTAGATTGTTGCTTCTAGTCTTAGACTTAGATTGTTACATCTAGTCTTAGACTTAGATTGTTACATCTAGTCTTAGACTTAGATTGTTACATCTAGTCGTAGACTTAGATTGTTACATCTAGTCTTAGACTTAGATTGTTACATCTAGTCGTAGACTTAGATTGTTACATCTAGTCTTAGACGTAGATTGTTACATCTAGTCTTAGACTTAGATTGTTACATCTAGTCTTAGACTTAGATTGTTACATCTAGTCTTAGACTTAGATTGTTACATCTAGTCTTAGACTTAGATTGTTACTTCTAGTCTTAGACTTAGATTGTTACATCTAGTCTTAGACTTAGATTGGTCACATCTAGTCTTAGACTTAGATTGGTCACATCTAGTCTTAGTCTTGGATTGGTCACATCTAGTCTTAGATTTAGATTGGTCACATCTAGTCTTAGACTTAGATGGGTCACATCTAGTCTTGGACTTAGATTGGTCACATCTAGTCTTAGACTTAGATTGTTACATCTAGTCTTAGACGTAGATTGTTACATCTAGTCTTAGACTTAGATTGTTACATCTAGTCTTAGACTTAGATTGTTACATCTAGTCTTAGACGTAGATTGTTACATCTAGTCTTAGACTTAGATTGTTACATCTAGTCTTAGATTGGTCACATCTAGTCTTAGACTTAGATTGGTCACATCTAGTCTTAGACTTAGATTGGTCACATCTAGTCTTAGATTGGTCACATCTAGTCTTAGACTGGTCACATCTAGTCTTAGATTGGTCACATTTGGTCTTAGACTGAGATTGGTCACATCTAGTCTTAGACTTAGATTGGTCACATCTAGTCTTAGACTTAGATTGGTCACATCTAGTCTTAGACATATATTGTTACATCTAGTCTTAGACTTAGATTGGTCACATCTAGTCTTAGACTTAGATTGGTCACATCTAGTCTTAGATTTAGATTGGTCACATCTAGTCTTAGACTTAGATTGGTCACATCTAGTCTTAGATTTAGATTGGTCACATCTAGTCTTAGACTTAGATTGTTACATCTAGTCTTAGACTTAGATTGGTCACATCTAGTCTTAGATTGTTACATCTAGTCTTAGACTTAGATTGGTCACATCTAGTCTTAGATTGGTCACATCTAGTCTTAGACTCAGATTGGTCACATCTAGTCTTAGAATTAGTTTGGTCACATTTAATCAAGACTTAGATTGGTCACATCTAGTCTTAGACATAGATTGGTCACATCTAGTCTTAGACTTAGATTGGTCACATCTAGTCTTAGACTTAGATTGGTCACATCTAGACTTAGACTTAGATTGGTCACATCTTGTCTTAGATTTAGTTTGGTCACATCTAGTCTTAGACTTAGATTGGTCACATCTAGTCTTAGACTTAGATTGGTCACATCTTGTCTTAGACTTAGATTGTTACATCTAGTCTTAGACTTAGATCGGTCACATCTAGTCTTATACTTAGATTGGTCACATCTAGTCTTAGACTTAGATTGTTACATCTAGTCTTAGACTTAGATTGTTACATCTAGTCTTAGACTTAGATTGGTCACAACTAGTCTTAGACTTAGATTGGTCACATCTAGTCTTAGACTTAGATTGGTCACATCTAGTCTTAGAATTAGATTGTTACATCTAGTCTTAGACTTAGATTGGTCACATCTAGTCTTAGACTTAGATTGTTACATCTAGTCTTAGAAATAGATTGGTCACATCTAGTCTTAGATTTAGATTGTTACATCTAGTCTTAGACTTAGATTGGTCACATCTAGTCTTAGATTTAGATTGTTAATATCTAGTCTTAGACTTAGATTGGTCACATCTAGTCTTAGACTTACATTGGTCACATCTAGTTTTAAACTTAGATTGGTCACATCTAGTCTTAGATTTAGATTGTTACATCTAGTCTTGGACTTAGATTGGTCACATCTAGTCTTAGATTGGTCACATCTAGTCTTAGACTCAGATTGGTCACATCTAGTCTTAGAATTAGTTTGGTCACATTTAATCTAGACTTAGATTGGTCACATTTAGTCTTAGACTTAGATTGATCACATCTAGTCTTAGACTTAGATTGTTACATCTAGTCTTAGACTTACATTGTTTCATCTAGTCTTGGACTTAGATTGTTACATCTAGTCTTAGACTTAGATTGTTATATCTAGTCTTAGACTTAGATTGGGCACATCTAGTCTTAGACTTAGATTGTTACATATAGTCTTTGACATAGATTGGTCACATCTAGTCTTAGACTTAGATTGGTCACATCTAGTCTTAGACTTAGATTGTTACATCTAGTCTTAGACTTAGATTATTACATCTTGTCTTAGATTTAGATTGGTCACATCTAGTCTTAGACTTAGATTGGTCACATTTAGTCTTAGACTTAGATTGGTCACATCTAGTCTTAGACTTAGATTGTTACATCTAGTCTTAGACTTAGATTGGTCACATCTAGTCTTAGAATTAGATTGGTCACATCTAGTCTTAGACTTAGATTGGTCACATCTAGTCTTAGATTTAGATTGGTCACATCTAGTCTTAGACTCAGATTGGTCACATCTAGTCTTAGACTTAGATTGTTACATCTAGTCTTAGACGCAGATTGTTACATCTAGTCTTAGACTTAGATTGGTCACATCTAGTCTTAGACTTACATTGGTCACATCTAGTCTTAGACTTAGATTGTTACATCTAGTCTTATACTTAGATTGGTCACATCTAGTCTTAGACTTAGACTGATTACATCTAGTCTTAGACATAGATTGGTCACATCTAGTCTTAGACTTAGATTGTTACATCTAGTCTTAGAATTAGTTTGGTCACATTTAATCAAGACTTAGATTGGTCACATCTAGTCTTAGACTTAGATTGTTACATCTAGTCTTAGACTTAGATTGTTACATCTAGTCTTAGACTTAGATTGTTACATCTAGTCTTAGATTTAGATTGTTACATCTAGTCTTAGACTTAGATTGTTACATCTAGTCTTAGACTTAGATTGTTACATCTAGTCGTAGACTTAGATTGGTCACATCTAGTCTTAGACTGGTTACATCTAGTCTTAGACTTAGATTGGTCACATCTAGTCTTAGACATAGATTGGTCACATCTAGTCTTAGACTTAGATTGGTCACATCTAGTCTTAGACTTAGATTGGTCACATCTAGTCTTAGACATAGATTGGTCACATCTAGTCTTAGACTTAGATTGGTCACATCTAGTCTTAGACTTAGATTGGTCACATTTAATCAAGACTTAGATTGGTCACATTTAGTCTTAGACTTAGATTGGTCACATCTAGTCTTAGACTTAGATTGTTACATCTAGTCTTAGACTTAGATTGTTACATCTAGTCTTAGACTTAGATTGGTCACATCTAGTCTTAGACTTAGATTGGTCACATTTAATCAAGACTTAGATTGGTCACATCTAGTCTTAGACTTAGATTGGTCACATCTAGTCTTAAACTTAGATTGGTCACATCTAGTCTTAGACTTAGATTGGTCACATTTAATCAAGACTTAGATTGGTCACATCTAGTCTTAGACTTAGATTGGTCACATCTAGTCTTAAACTTAGATTGGTCACATCTAGTCTTAGACTTAGATTGGTCACATCTAGTCTTAGACTTAGATTGGTCACATCTAGTCTTAGACTTAGATTGGTCACATCTAGTCTTAGACTTAGATTGGTCACATTTAATCAAGACTTAGATTGGTCACATTTAGTCTTAGACTTAGATTGGTCACATCTAGTCTTAGACTTAGATTGGTCACATTTAATCAAGACTTAGATTGGTCACATCTAGTCTTAGACTTAGATTGGTCACATCTAGTCTTAAACTTAGATTGGTCACATCTAGTCTTAGACTTAGATTGTTACATCTAGTATTAGACTTAGATTGTTACTTCTCGTCTTAGACTTAGATTGTCGCATCCTTTCTTAGACTTAGACTGGTCACATCTAGTCTTAGACTTAGATTGGTCACATCTAGTCTTAGACTTAGATTGGTCACATCTTGTCTTAGATTTAGATTGGTCACATCTAGTCTTAGACTTAGATTGTTACATCTAGTCTTAGACATAGATTGGTCACATCTAGTCTTAGACTTAGATTGGTCACATCTAGTCTTAGACTTAGATTGGTCACATCTAGTCTTAGACTTAGATTGTTACATCTAGTCTTAGACTTAGATTGGTCACATCTAGTCTTGGACTTAGATTGGTCACATCTAGTCTTAGATTGGTCACATCTAGTCTTAGACTGGTCACATCTAGTCTTAGATTGGTCACATTTGGTCTTAGACTGAGATTGGTCACATCTAGTCTTAGACTTAGATTGGTCACATCTAGTCTTAGACTGGTCACATCTAGTCTTAGACTTAGATTGGTCACATCTAGTCTTAGACTTAGATTGGTCACATCTAGTCTTAGACTTAGATTGGTCACATCTAGTCTTAGACTTAGATTGGTCACATCTAGTCTTAGACTTAGATTGTTACATCTAGTCTTAGACTTAGATTGGTCACATCTAGTCTTAGACTTAGATTGTTACATCTAGTCTTAGACTTAGATTGTTACATCTAGTCTTAGACTTAGACTGATTACATCTAGTTTTAGACATAGATTGGTCACATCTAGTCTTAGACTTAGATTGGTCACATCTAGTCTTAGACTTAGATTGTTACATCTAGTCTTAGACTTAGATTGTCACATCTAGTCTTGGACTTAGATTGGTCACATCTAGTTTTGGACTTAGATTGGTCACATCTAGTCTTGGACTTAGATTGTTACATCTAGTCCTAGACTTAGATTGTTACATCTAGTCTTAGACTTAGATTGTTACATCTAGTCTTAGACTTAGATTGTTACATCTAGTCTTAGACTTAGATTGTTACATCTAGTCTTAGACTTAGATTGGTCACATTTAATCTTAGACTTAGATTGTTACATCTAGTCTTAGATTTAGACTGGTCACATCTAGTCTTAGACTTAGGTTGTTACATCTAGTCTTAGACTTAGTTTGGTCACATCTAGTCTTAGACTTAGATTGGTCACATCTAGTCTTAGACTTAGATTGGTCACATCTAGTCTTAGACTTTGTTTAAACCCGACCTGTCGCTCTAAGTACAAGCTGCACATGTTTGCGCTGCACGCCAAATCTGCCAAATACTTGTGCTGTTGCATAATTGCTGTTTCACTTGACTTGATGTTTTCTATTATGCTTTGCATTTGGGGCAGCTGGACCCAGGAGGCAAGAGAGTGAGACCAGCAGACGTGTGGCGGCTAGAAGGAGAAAAAAAAACATCTCACTGCGGAACTAAATCTGCAAACACAAAAGCCCAAAAGCAGTGAAGTTGTCAGGTTGTGTAAATGGTCAATAAAAAGAGAATACAACAAATCCTTTTCAACTTATATTCAATTGAATAGACTGCAAAGACAAGATATTTCATGTTCACACTGACAAACTTTCTTAGTTTTTGCAAATATTAGCTCATTTGGAATTTGATGCCTGCAACATGTTACAAAAAAGCTGGCACAAGTGGCAAAAAAGAGTGAGAAAGTTGAGGAATGCTCATCAAAGACTTATTTGGAACATCCCACAGGTGAACAGGCTAATTGGGAACAGGTGGGTGCCATGATTGGCTATAAAAAGCAGCTTCCATGAAATGCTCAGTCATTCACAAACAAGGACGGGGGCGAGGGTCACCACTTTGTCAACAAATGCCTGAGCAAATTGTTGAACAGTTTAAGAAAACCCTTTCTCAACCAGCTATTGCAAGGAATTTAGGGATTTCACCATCTACGCTCCGTAATATCATCAAAGGGTTCAGAGAATCTGGAGAAATCACTGCACGTAAGCCATGATATTACGCACCTGCATCAAAAAGCGACATCAACGTGTAAAGGATATCACCACATGGGCTCAGGAACACTTCAGAAAACCACTGTCAGTAACTACAGTTGGTCGCTACATCTGTAAGTGCAAGTTAAAACTCTACTATGTGACCAAGTCTTAGATTGGTCACATCTAGTCTTAGAATTAGATTGTTATATCTAGTCTTAGACTTAGATTGTTATATCTAGTCTTAGACTTAGATTGTTACATCTAGTCTTAGACTTAGATTGTTACATCTAGTCTTAGAATTAGATTGTTATATCTAGTCTTAGACTTAGATTGTTACATCTAGTCTTAGACTTAGATTGTTACATCTAGTCTTAGAATTAGATTGTTACATCTAGTCTTAGACTTAGATTGTTACATCTAGTCTTAGACTTAGATTGTTACATCTAGTCTTAGAATTAGATTGTTACATCTAGTCTTAGAATTAGATTGTTATATCTAGTCTTAGACTTAGATTGTTACATCTAGTCTTAGACTTACATTGTTACATCTCGTCTTAGACTTAGATTGGTCACATCTAGTCTTAGACTTAGATTGTTACATCTAGTCTTAGACTTAGATTGGTCACATCTAGTCTTAGACTTAGATTGGTCACATCTAGTCTTAGAATTAGATTGTTACGTCTCGACTTGGACTTAGATTGGTCACATCTAGTTTTAGACTTAGATTGGTCACATCTAGTCTTAGAATTAGATTGTTACGTCTCGACTTGGACTTAGATTGGTCACATCTAGTCTTAGACTTAGATTGGTCACATCTAGTCTTAGAATTAGATTGTTACATCTAGTCTTGGACTTAGATTGGTCACATTTAGTCTTGGACTTAGATTGGTCACATCTAGTCTTAGACTTAGATTGTTACTTCTAGTCTTAGACTTAGATTGGTCAGATCAAGTCCAACAGTTGGTGCCAAACCCCCAAATATTTATACTCCAAAAACCAGGAGGGTGTGCCTGGGCAAGGATGGTTTCCCCCGATGGTAGTGAGAAAGAACAAGTGTTTTGATGCAAACAAACAATCTTAACTGTCAAAGCCAAAAGACAATCATTGAAGTGTAATTTTGCCTCGTTAAGGTAAAGGTAAAGGTAAAGGTATTGAGGTATTGTGTGGCAGAACCATGGCTGTGGATCCACTACTACCAGTCCAAAATAGTCCGAATCCCCCACGTAAACATTCCATTCAGTTGTAAATGAACGGCATTCTGAGTACAAACTGATGAAGCCTACTGAGGTTTTGGCACCAGCCGCTAGACTAGATGTGACCAATCTAAGACTAGATGTGATCAATCTAAGTCTAAGACTAGATATGACCAATCTAAGTCCAAGACTAGATGTGACCAATCTAAGTCTAAGACTAGATGTGACCAATCTAAGTCTAAGACTAGATGTGACCAATCTAAGTCTGACACTAGATGTAACAATCTAAGTCTAAGACTAGATGTGACCAATCTAAGTCGAAGACTAGATGTGACCAATCTAAGTCTAAGACTAGATGTGACCAATCTAAGTCGAAGACTAGATGTGACCAATCTAAGTCTAAGACTAGATGTGCCCAATCCAAGTCTGACTAGATGTGACCAGTCTAAGACTAGATGTGACCAATCTAAGTCTAAGACTAGATGTGACCAATCTAAGTCTGACACTAGATGTAACAATCTAAGTCTAAGACTAGATGTGACCAATCTAAGTCTGACACTAGATGTAACAATCTAAGTCTAAGACTAGATGTGACCAATCTAAGTCCAAGACTAGATGTGACCAATCTAAGTCTAAGACTAGATGTGACCAATCTAAGTCTAAAACTAGATGTGACCAATCTAAGTCTGACACTAGATGTAACAATCTAAGTCTAAGACTAGATGTGACCAATCTAAGTCTAAGACTAGATGTAACAATCTAAGTCTAAGACTAGATGTGACCAATCTAAGTCGAAGACTAGATGTGCCCAATCTAAGTCTGACTAGATATGACCAATCTAAATCTAAGACTAGATGTGACCAATCTAAGTCTAAGACTAGATGTGACCGATTGAAGTCCTAAGACTAGATGTGACCAGTCTAAGACTAGATGTGACCAATTGAAATCCCAAGACTAGATGTGACCAATTGAAAACCTAAGACTAGATGTGACCAGTCTAAGACTAGATGTGACCAGTCTAAGACTAGATGTGACAAATCCAAGTCTAAGACTAGATGTGACCAATTAAAGTCCTAAGAATAGATGCGACCAGTCTAAGACTAGATGTGACCAATCCAAGTCTAAGACTAGATGTGACCAATCCAAGTTTAAGACTATATGTGACCAATCTAAGACTAGATGTGACCAATCTAAGTCTAAGACTAGATGTGACCAATCTAAGTCTAAGACTAGATGTGACCAATCTAAGTCTAAGACTAGATGTAACAATCTAAGTCTAAGACTAGATGTAACAATCTAAGTCCAAGACTAGATGTAACAATCTACGTCTAAGACTAGATGTAACAATCTAAGTCTAAGACTAGATGTAACAATCTAAGTCTAAGACTAGATGTGACCAATCTAAGTCTAAGAATAGATGTGACCAATCTAAGCCTAAGACTAGATGTAACAATCTAAGTCTAAGACTAGAAGTAACAATCTAAGTCTAAGACTAGAAGTAACAATCTAAGTCCTAAGACTAGATGTGACCAGTCTAAGACTAGATGTGACCAATTGAAATCCTAAGACTAGATGTGACCAATTGAAGACCTAAGACTAGATGTGACCAGTCTAAGACTAGATGTGACCAGTCTGAGACTAGATGTGACCAATTGAAGTCCTAAGACTAGATGCGACCAGTCTAAGACTAGAAGTGACCAATCCAAGTCTAAGACTAGATGTGACCAATCCAATTCTAAAACTAGATGTCACCAATCCAAGTCTAAGACTAGATGTGACCAATCCAAGTCTAAGACTAGATGTGACCAATCCAAGTTTAATACTATATGTGACCAATCTAAGACTAGATGTGACCAATCTAAGACTAAGACTAGATGTGACCAATCTAAGTCTAAGACTAGATGTAACAATCTAAGTCTAAGACTAGATGTAACAATCTATGTCTAAGACTAGATGTAACAATCTAAGTCTAAGACTAGATGTAACAATCTAAGTCTAAGACTAGATGTGACCAATCTAAGTCTAAGACTAGATGTAACAATCTAAGTCTAAGACTAGATGTAACAATCTAAGTCTAAGACTAGATGTAACAATCTAAGTCTAAGACTAGATGTAACAATCTAAGTCTATGATCATGAACTGATGAAGTCTACTCAGATGAGTGGCCAAATGTGTTTCTTCCCCTATTGTTTGTACAGGTCACACTCGTTCACTGCCTCTGCTGCCAATCAACCGCTTCCTGTTCCCAGCTGCTCGTCATTCATCCTCCCATCCTGCTTACAACCACCACTGGATCAGGTGATTTGGTTTTCTGCCATGTTGTGTTGTAGCTTTGATAGACTCTACTGGACTTTGATATTGTCAGATCTACTTTGTCCTTGAGGCTACTTTGTTTTGTACCCATTTTTGTTAAGCTATTTGGCTTAACTTGTGCCACCCGTTTTTGTTTCACCTCTCAACTGTCCGTGTTTTGTAAGTATCTGTATAGTGTGCAGCCGAGTCTTGGGAAAGGTTAGACAGAGGTCTCTATACACTACACACATAGAACTTGTTGTGTATAGAGACACCAGGCTCAGTGGTGGCTGTCACCCTTGCATGTTTTGGACTCACCTCTTTGGCTAGAGTAGTTAGGCAGGTTTTTGGTTTATGCTAATTAAATAGCTCTAGTTAGTACTGTTGCGTTTCACTCCAGTTGTTCCTCCCAGGGAATTCAAGTCACAATTCGCTCCCAAGCTCTTTACGACACTTAAAGCTGAGTTGAAAAACCACCAGAGACAGAATAGGTATTTTGTTGTATATTTTCAAAGCTTTGCAAATATACATTTTGAGAGCAGTCTAACCCTAGAACATTTTATTGCGCCGTCCAAAATGGTCTGTCTTCTCGATCCCACCACCCTCTCTCTCGTCCCCTCTCTGTAGACCAAACAAATGCTAGTCAAAACACATTCCAAAGAACTCAAGGTTAACACACACAGTTTACTTGCAGATAGAGCAGCAAGAGAAGAAATGGAAAACACGAGCTGTTTTCAAATATGACTATGAAATAAAAGAAGTACAACTTAAATTCGGATATATGTAAATATCTGCCTCCGACAGTACGCTTACATTTCTTTGTCTTTTATCATGTTGTGTTCATTCCTTTGACAGCACCTGTATTCCCGAGCTAGGCTAGTGTTGTGTCTTGTCAACCCCCCCATGGTTACATTTCAATAACACTAGTTTTGTTTTCAATTCTTGGCTTCGCTGTCTTTAACATACCGTATTTTCCGCACTATAAGCCGCGCCTAAAAACCACAAATTTTCTCAAAAGCTGACAGTGCGGCTTATAACCCGGTGCGCCTTATATATGGATTAATATTAATATTCATTTTCATAAAGTTTAGGTCTCGCAACTACCGTAAACAGCCGCCATCTTTTTTCCCCGTAGAAGAGGAAGCGCTTCTTCTTCTATGGTAAGCAACCGCCAAGGTAAGCACCCGCCCCCATAGAAGAGGAAGCGCTTCTTCTTCTACTGTAAGCAACCACCCGCCCCCGTAGAAGAAGAAGCCCCCGGATATTGCGTTTCATTTCATTTGTGTGTTTACATCTGTAAAGACCACAAAATGGCTCCTACTAAGCGACAGGTTTCCGGTTCATGAAAAGACGCAATCTCTCCATCCGCACACGGACTACTATTTCACAGCAACTGCCTAAAGACTTTCAAGAAAAGCTGGCTACTTTCCGTGCATTTTGTAAAAACAAGATAGCTGAAAAAAAGATCCGGCCAGAGAACATTATCAACATGGACGAGGTTCCACTGACTTTTGATATTCCTGTGAACCGCACTGTGGATACAACGGGAGCACGTACGGTGAATATTCGCACCACAGGGAATGAGAAGTCGTCCTTCACTGTGGTTCTAGCTTGCCATGCTAATGGCCAGAAACTTCCACCCATGGTGATATTCAAAAGGAAGACCTTGCCAAAAGAGACCTTTCCAGCCGGCGTCATCATAAAAGCTAACTCGAAGGGATGGATGGATGAAGAAAAGATGAGCGAGTGGTTAAGGGAAGTTTACGCGAAGAGGCCGGGTGGCTTTTTTCACGCAGCTCCGTCCATGTTGATATACGACTCCATGCGCGCCCACATCACGCTGGTTTTTAATATATTATTAAAGTTTGACTGACCTATCTGACTGTTTTTTTGACATTCCCTTTAGCGCAGTTAGATGCGGCTTATAACACGGGGCGGCTTATAGGTGGACAAAGTTTTGAAATATGCCGTTCATTGAAGGCGCGGCTTATAACCCAGGGCGCCTTATGGTGCGGAAAATACGGTACACCTCATTTAGTTTATACACTTTTATGTTGCGTTCTCCTACGATCCCTAGACCCAGAGCCATCTGGGAACGTAACAATGCTTCAGCTATCAACACAGAAGAATACGCTTTTCATTATTTTATGTTCTACCACTTTTGTAGTTTAGGGTCACAGACAAGCTGGAGCCAATCCCATGTACATAACGACAAACATCCCCACTGACATTCAAACCGATTTAGAGTCTCCATACCTAATGTGCATGTCGCTGTGTCCATATGCTGCCCAACTGGTTTTTTAGCATCTTTAATGCAGAAAATGTATCGACGTGGCCCCCCTCAGCCTGAATTTTGATGGAAAAAGCTTGGACAACCCCGTTTAAGGAGATATGCTTTCCATGCTGTAAGGAAAGTAACCGCTGAAAGCACTTGGCTCCCGGACTATATTCGATCCTGCTACGAAAACCCAACTTTAAATTAAACCCCTGCATCTGCCAGAAACAGGTGGAACAGATTGTGATGCATGTATTCCAAAAACAAAAAGAACATTCCCAAGTTACCGGCTGACTGGTTCACCTCTCCACCACCTCAGGAACCGGGTCGACTTTCCCTTTCTATGACTTCAGGAACATCCAAAAATTAGCTATCAGATCAAAATAAAACTCAACAAGACCTCTTGACAGGAGATGAAAAGAACAAAAGAAGGCAATCAAGGATATCAAAAAGCTCAATTAAAGAAACAGAACAAGGTTCTCCGGAATGCCTTTAGGGAGCTAAGAGAGAAAGTCAGAACGCTCCGCCAAGTAATTAGACTTGGTAGAATATGCGCTCTCTGTTCAATGCAAGAAACAAAGAAAAACGCAACAACTACGAGAGCGCACAGTACAGTGGCGGCCATCAGCGGCGCTATCTTGGTATGAAAACAAGAGCGAAATATTGAAGAACACAAAAGAAACACATTAAAGGAGCACAGAGATGATGCAACCTGCTGCTTCTTTGGAAGAACTATTTCTACATACAGCTACAAAAGTAAAACAACACATTTGTTTAAAAAAATGAGCAAAGCATGAAAGCAATTGACGAGTCCGCCTTGGACTCAGTCTGGACCCCCTCTTGCGGATCCAGCCTTTGACTGATATTTTTTTTTACTCTCCCCCCTTTCCCAATATCACCTTTTTCTCACCTTTTTTTAAGGAGCGCCGTAAAAAAGGCTGTGCCATCGGCGGTCTTGTCTTGTCTCCCTGTAACGTATGTCTGCTCTTAGTGGGACTGTGCCGAAAATATACTTTTCAGTTCTTATGTGTCTTGTGCATGTTAAGAATTGACAATAAATCATCTTGAATCTTGAATCTTGAAGGAGAGAGGTGGACCGGTTGGCATCCTGGTGCAGCCTCAACAACCTGGAGCTGAATGCCCAGAGGACAGTGGAGATGATCTTGGACTTCAAGAAAAACAAAGCCCCACCATCCCCCCTCACCCTGATTGTCTCCCCCACATCCGTCTCCATTGTGGACTCCTTCCGTTTCTTGGGCACCACCATCACCCAGGACCTCAAGTGGGAGTCGACCATCAGCTCCCTCATCAAGAAGGCCCAGCAGAGGATGTACTTCCTGCGGCAGCTGAACTCCTATCCCTACAGGACCTGTTCTCCTCCAGGACCAGGAGGCGTCTGGGTCGGATCACAGCTGACTCTCACAGCAGACTGTGCTCAGCCTGGACACAAACTATTCTCCCCTCTCCCCTCAGGCAGGAGACTACGGTCCATCCAGACCCACATCTCCCGCCACCTGAACAGTTTTTTCCCCTCGGCCATCAGGCACATGAACAATAACAAGATCTGATAGCTCAGTTACAGCTCATGTTATTACCTATTCTGTGTTATATGTGTTTTATGTTGCACGATTGAGCCAAGTAAAATTCGTAGTTTGTGCAATTGACGAGTCCGCCTTGGACTCAGTCTGGACCCCCTCTTGCGGATCCAGCCTTTGACTGATATTTTTTTTACTCTCCCCCCTTTCCCAATATCACCTTTTTCTCACCTTTTTTTAAGGAGCGCCGTAAAAAAGGCTGTGCCATCGGCGGTCTTGTCTTGTCTCCCTGTAACGTATGTCTGCTCTTAGTGGGACTGTGCCGAAAATATACTTTTCAGTTCTTATGTGTCTTGTGCATGTTAAGAATTGACAATAAATCATCTTGAATCTTGAATCTTGAAGGAGAGAGGTGGACCGGCTGGCGTCCTGGTGCAGCCTCAACAGCCTGGAGCTGAACGCCCAGAAGACAGTGGAGATGATCTTGGACTTCAAGAAAGACAAAGCCCCACCATCCCCCCTCACCCTGATTGACTCTCCCACATCCGTCTCCATTGTGGACTCCTTCCGTTTCTTGGGCACCACCATCACCCAGGACCTCAAGTGAGAGCCGACCATCAGCCCCCTCATCAAGAAGGCCCAGCAGAGGATGTACTTCCTGCGGCAACTGAAGAAACTGAAGGTGCCGACCGAGATGCTGGTGCAGTTTTACTCAGCCATCATTGAGTCCATCCTCACCTCCTCCATCACCATGTGGTTCCCCGGTGATAAGCATGGACTGCAGCGCATGGTACGTGCTGCTGAGAAGGTTATTGGCTGCAAACTCCCATCCCTCCAGGACCTGTTCTACTCCAGGACCAGGAGGCGTGGGGGTCGGATCACAGCTGACTCTTCTCACCCTGGACACAAACTATTCTCCCCTCTCCCCTCAGGCAGGAGACTACGGTCCATCCAGACCCACACCTCCTGAACACTTTTTTCTCCTCGGCCATCAGACACATGAACAATAACAAGATCTGATAGCTCAGTTACAGCTCGTGTTATTACCTATTCTGTGTTATATGTGTTTTATGTTGCACCATTGCACCAAGTGGTTCTCGCCCGGAAAAGGGTGGAATGCCATCTTCGGGTTGGGGAGGAGACCCTGCCCCAAGTGGAGGAGTTCAAGTACCTCGGAGTCTTGTTCACGAGGGAGGGAAGAGTGGATCGTGAGATCGACAGGCGGATCGGTGCGGCATCTTCAGTAATGCGGACGCTGTATCGATCCGTTGTGGTGAAGAAGGAGCTGAGCCGGAAGGCAAAGCTCTCAATTTACCGGTCGATCTACGTTCCCATCCTCACCTATGGTCATGAGCTTTGGGTTAAGACCGAAAGGACAAGATCACGGGTACAAGCGGCCGAAATGAGTTTCCTCCGCCGGGTGGCAGGGCTCTCCCTTAGAGATAGGGTGAGAAGCTCTGTCATCCAGGAGGAGCTCAAAGTAAAGCCGCTGCTCCTCCACATCGAGAGGAGCCAGATGAGGTGGTTCAGGCATCTGGTCAGGATGCCACCCGATCGCCTCCCTCGGGAGGTGTTTAGGGCACGTCCGACCGGTAGGAGGCCACGGGGAAGACCCAGGACACGTTGGGAAGACTATGTCTCCCGGCTGGCCTGGGAACGCCTCGGGATCCCCCGGGAGGAGCTGGACGAAGTGGCTGGGGCGAGGGAAGTCTGGGCTTCCCTGCTTAGGCTGCTGCCCCCGCGACCCGACCTCGGATAAGCGGAAGAAGATGGATGGATGGATGGCATTGCACCAAGTACAATTCCTAGTTTGTGAACCCGTTCTCAAACAATGGCAATAAAAACTCTTCTGATTCGGATTCTCAGGGCTCAGGTCTGCCTCACAATACGAAGGTCCTGGGTTCGATCCTGCGCTCTGGATCCTTCTGTGTGGAGTTTGCATGTTCTCCCCGTGACTGCGTGGGTTCCCTCCGGGTACTCCGGCTTCCTCCCACCTCCAAAGACATGCACCTGGGGATAGGCCCCTCCCACCTCCAAAGACATGCACCTGGGGATAGGCCCCTCCCACCTCCAAAGACATGCACCTGGGGATAGGCCCCTCCCACCTCCAAAGACATGCACCTGGGGATAGGCCCCTCCCACCTCCAAAGACATGCACCTGGGGATAGGTTGATTGGCAACACTAAATGGTCCCTAGTGTGTGAATGTGAGTGTGAATGTTGTCTGTCTATCTGTGTTGGCCCTGCGATGAGGTGGCGACTTGTCCAGGGTGTACCCCGCCTACCGCCCGAATGCAGCTGAGATAGGCTCCAGCACCCCTGCGACCCCGAATGGGACAAGCGGTAGAAAATGGATGGATGGAGTACAGATAACAACACAATTTTGTTGCATTAGCTCATGGTAGGATAAACGAGCAATAAGGTGCAGATATAAATAAATAGATTACTGTACAGATAAATATATTGCATCCACGTTTATGGATGTATGTTATTTTGTCTTTATATTCCAGCCAATTAATCCATTTTTGGGGGGAATTGAGGGGATTATTTTAATGCGTTCAAGAGTTTTACGTTCCTGAGGGAAGAAGCTGTTACAGAACCCGGAGGTTCTGCTATGGAGGCTGCGGAACCTCTTTCTAGAGTCCAGCAGTGAAAACAGTCCTTGGTAGGGGTTGGGAGGAGTCTTTGCAGATTTTCTGAGCCCTGGTCAGGCAGCGGCTTTTTGCCATCTCCTGGATAGGAGGAAGAGGAGTCCTGATGATCTTTTCTGCCGTCCTCAGCACTCTCTGGAGAGACTTCCAGTCTGGGGCACTGCGGGCTCCAGTCCAGATACAGTTCCAGATGAAGTTTGCTATTGTTCTGGACTACCTTGCCTGTTGTATGGAATACAGATTTATTGTTCATCAGTTTGGAGTGCACAAATGCAGCGTGAAGAGGTTTATGTACACTCTATTATTCACATTTAATACTCAGTACCAGGTTGATTGGCAACACCAAATGGTCCCTAATGTGTGAAGGTCAGTGTGAATGTTGTCTGTCTATCTGTGTTGGCCCTGCGATGAGGTGGCGATTTGTCCAGGGTGTACCAAGCCTTCCGCCCGATTGTAGCTCCACGATCCCCAAAGAGATAAGCGGTAGAAAATGGATGGATGGATGAATCTGATTCTGATTGTGCAAAGTCTATCAAACTGAGAGAATGGGGTCAACAAACTGCTTCACATGTCCAAACATGGTTACAGTCCAGGTGTCGGGATTCTAAATAATCAATCATTTTTCAAAGTTATGAGGCGTAACCCTGGCTAACAATTCAAAGTTGAAAAGCTGTGTTTACAGTTAACTACAATAAAATCGCACAGACGGCTAAGGGCCACAGCTGCTGAAAGCAAAACAGTTTTTTAAGCATCAGACGTAAATGTTTTCTTTAGGTTATTAACACTGCAAATTGCTGCTTGGCAACATCTGCGGCGGCAATCAGCGGCCCTAATTGTCGGGCTTTGGTTCATAGCTGAGCTCACGGTAAACATGTTGGAGTGAAGCTGGAACTAAACCTCTCATCATGAGCAGGGAACACTTTTTCTTAGTACCCAGCTCCCGTCATTAGTCAATACCATGACACTTTTGACTGATGCTCACAATTTCGATGGTTTTCTCCCGAAATGTTTCTGCTCTTGGAAAAAGGATGCATTCATGAAACATCAATGGCATTTAGTGCTCTTTTCATCTTTGTCATTCCCAGAGGCTTCGGGCTAAGAGCTGGGAATTTAAAGATGATAAATTGTTGAATAAAGACTGCAGTCAGCCTTGCTTTGTTGACATAGCTGAGAACGTTCCAGAACCATGCAACAACTTACTTTGTTTTGGTATTTATTTAATTGTCACTTCCAGCATGTTTCTGCTTATTTGAACTGCGCCAAACATAATTAGCAGGGGTGTCAAAACATTTTTATTTTTGAATTAATCCCGATTCTTAAATGTAATCATACATAATGGATAAAAAAATAAATGAATTAAAAATCGATTTATTTGATTTTTATTTTTTTTATTTTAAATCCGTCCTTTCCAGCCAATCAGACAAATCATCATGTTGATGTAGAGCAGGGGTGCTCACACTTTTTCTGCAGGCGAGCTACTTTTCAATTGATCAAGTCGTGGGGAACTACCTCATTCATATATATCATTTATATTTACTTATTTATGAAATATATGTTTTTGTTAACAAGTTAAAGGTGTTTAATGATAATGCAATCATGTTTAACACATAGTTAATATTGTTAATAAATTAAAGGTGTTTAATGATAATACAAGCATGTTTAATACATATAGTTAAAATTGTTAATAAATTAAAGGTGTTTAATGATAATACAAGTATGTTTAATACATATAGTTAATATTGTTAACAAGTTAAAGGTGTTTAAAGATAATGCAAGCATGTTTAATACATATAGTTAAAATTGTTAACAAGTTAAAGGTGTTTAATGATAATACAAGCATGTTTAACACATATAGTTAATATTATTAATAAGTTAAAGGTGTTTAAAGATAATACAAGCATGTTAATATTATGAATAAGTTAAAGGTGTTTAAAGATAATACAAGCATGTTTAACACATATAGTTAATATTGTTAACAAGTTAAAGGTGTTTAATGATAATACAAGCATGTTTAATACATATAGTTAATATTATTAATAAGTTAAAGGTGTTTAAAGATAATACAAGCATGTTAATATTATTAATAAGTTAAAGGTGTTTAAAGATAATACAAGCATGTTTAACACATATAG
The DNA here is from genome assembly GCF_033978685.3 of Nerophis lumbriciformis. Taxonomy (NCBI): domain Eukaryota; kingdom Metazoa; phylum Chordata; class Actinopteri; order Syngnathiformes; family Syngnathidae; genus Nerophis; species Nerophis lumbriciformis. Next base: position 39,322,631 of record NC_084573.2, read on the forward strand.
TTAATATTGTTAACAAGTTAAAGGTGTTTAATGATAATACAAGCATGTTTAACACATATAATTAATATTGTTAATAAGTTAAAGGTGTTTAAAGATAATGCAAGCATGTTTAACACATATAGTTAATATTGTTAACAAGTTAAAGGTGTTTAATGATAATACAAGTATGTTTAATACATATAGTTAATATTGTTAACAAGTTAAAGGTGTTTAAAGATAATGCAAGCATGTTTAATACATATAGTTAAAATTGTTAACAAGTTAAAGGTGTTTAATGATAATACAAGTATGTTTAATACATATAGTTAATATTATTAATAAGTTAAAGGTGTTTAAAGATAATACAAGCATGTTTAACACATATAGTTAATATTGTTAACAAGTTAAAGGTGTTTAATGATAATACAAGCATGTTTAACACATATAGTTAAGATTGTTAATAAGTTAAAGGTGTTTAAAGATAATGCAAGCATGTTTAACACATATAGTTAATATTGTTAACAAGTTAAGGTGTTTAAAGATAATACAAGCATGTTTAACACATATAGATTCCTTTCTTTCATGAAGACACGAATATAAGTTGGTGTATTACCTGATTGTGATGACTTGCATTGATAGGAATCAGACAGTGGTGCTAAAAACGTCCGCATTTTCGAATGGAGGAGAAAAAAAGTCCTCCTTTCTGTCCAATACCACATGAAAGTGGTTGGTTTTTGGCATCTTATTTGTCCAGCTTCCGTACTCCTTTGTATACACTTTACAAGAAATACATTGTCGGCAAACTCCGTAGCTTGCTAGCTTGTGCACGCCAGCTTTCTGAGACTCTTATTTTGTTAGCGCAACTGTGCAGTCGGTCTTTGGAGTTTTGACGACAGGTACGGCGCCAGAGTCTGTTGAAATAAAGTGTTTCTCGCCTTCCAGTCGGTCATTTTAATGAGCTGGCAGCAGCCAGCGTCATCTCAGAAGACCCTCGGGTGCCGTGAATGTCAATCAAGTGACGAAAGTGACGTCATAGTGAAGGTTTATGATCGCTCATTTTTAGGACTATTTTTTTAATGCCTGGCTGGTGATCGACTGACACACCCTCCGAGATCGACCGGTAGCTCGCGATCGACGTAATGAGCACCCCCTGATGTAGATGATCTATATCTGTTGTACACATTTACTTTAGAAAAGACAAATAGTGGATATTTCTCTTGTTGCCTAATTTGTAATTGACTTTATCAAATATTTGGGTAGAATTTTACTACAAAATTTTTTTTTAAATTAACACTTAAGTAATAAAGAAATGTATCAGAGTTGTGGCACCCAATGTTATAAACATAATTATTGAATCTCAATTGAAGAATCCAATCCGAATCGTGAGGTGGCCAAACATTCACAGCCCTAATAAAAACGGTATATTACTGTGGTTGGTGGTGTTGCAGAAGTACTAAGACACTAAAAACTCAGATTTTGTTGAATTAGGTCCGGATATTGAGCAACTCAAGCATAATGTTGAAACAACATGCTTGTTGACGACGTTTAATCAATGTCAGGTTGTGACGTTGATTTGATATTGAAATTTGGTCATTTCCCAACCAATATTCTTACAACACAAACATAACGTTGAAACAACATACTTTTTGACACGACCCGAATAGGACTCTGGACACGGATGCAAGATTTCAGGAACAGATATTTATTCTGACAAGGGAAGGGGTCCAAAACGGGAGAACCAAAACAGATGTAACCTGACCACTGTGACACAGGTGAGCACAATCAGGCAATCAGGAACGACATCAGACCAGTGATACAGGAGGAAAGGGCAAGTGATCTGACGAGAGGGAGAGTTAGTATTTCAAAATAAAACAGGAAGTGACAAGACAACCTGAAACAAGACAAAACCCAGACAAGACTTCACCCAGGTGTGACACTTTTTGACCACGTTTAATCAATTTCAGGTTGTGACGTTGATTTGACCATTGGAATTTGGTCATTTCCCAACCAATATTCTACAACACAAATACAACATTGAAACAGCATGCTTTTTGACAACGTTTATTCAATGTTGGATTGAGACGTTGATTTGACATTGAAATGTGGTCATTTCCCGACCAATATTCTACAACACAAATACAACATTGAATTAACATGCTTTTTGACAACGTTTAATCAATGTTGGGTTCTGACGTTGATTTAAAATTGAAATTTAGTAATTTCACAACCAATATTCTACAACACAAATACAACATTGAAACAACATGCTTTTTGACAACGTTTAATCAATATTGGGTTGTAACGTTAATTTGACATTGAAATTTGGTCATTTCCCAACCAATATTCTACAACACAAACGTTGAAACAACATGCTTTTTGACAACGTTTAATCAATGTTGGGTTCTGACGTTGATTTAAAATTGAAATGTGGTCATTTTCCAACCAATATTCTACAACACAAATACAACGTTGAAACAACATGCTTTTTGACAACGTTTAATCAATATTGGGTTGTAACGTTAATTTGACATTGAAATGTGGTCATTTCCCAACCAATATTCTACAACACAACGTTGAAACAACATGCTTTTTGATGACGTTTAATCAATGTTGGGTTGTGACATTGATTTGACCATTGGAATTTGGTCATTTCCCAACCAATATTCTACAACACAAATACAACGTTGAAACAACATGCTTTTAACAACGTTTAATCAATATTGGGTTGCAACGTTAATTTGACATTGAAATTTGGTAATTTCCCAACTAATATTCTACAGCACAACGTTGAAACAACATGCTTTTTGACAACGTTTAATCAATGTTGGGTTCTGACGTTGATTTAAAATTGAAATATGGTCATTTTCCAACCAATATTCTACAACACAAACATAATGTTGAAACAACATGCTTTTTGACGACGTTTAACCAATGTTGGGTTGTAACATTAATTTGACATTGAAATGTGGTCATTTCCCAACCAGTATTCTACAACACAAATACAACGTTGAAACAACATGCTTTTTGATGACGTTTAATCAATGTTGGGTTGTGACGTTGATTTGACATTGGAATTTGGTCATTTACCAGCCAATATTCTACAACACAAATACAACATTGAATTAACATGCTTTTTGACAACGTTTAATCAATGTCGGGTTCTGACGTTGATTTAAAATTGAAATATGGTCATTTTCCAACCAATATTCTACAACACAAACATAATGTTGAAACAACATGCTTTTTGACGACGTTTAACCAATGTTGGGTTGTAACATTAATTTGACATTGAAATGTGGTCATAAGCTGGATAGTCGAACCTCGGATTCAGGAGGAACAGTGTGGTTTTGGTCCTGGTGGTGGAACTGTGGACCAGCTCTATACTCTGGGCAGGGTCCTTGAGGGTGCATGGGAGTTTGCCCAACCAGTCTACATGTGCTTTGTGGACTTGGAGAAGGCATTCGACCGTGTCCCTCGGGAAGTCCTGTGGGGAGTGCTCAGAGAGTATGGGGTATCGGACTGTCTGATTGTGGCGGTCCGCTCCCTGTATGATCAGTGTCAGAGCTTGGTCCGCATTGCCGGCAGTAAGTCGGACACGTTTCCAGTGAGGGTTGGACTCCGCCAAGGCTGCCCTTTGTCACCCATTCTGTTCATAACTTTTATGGACAGAATTTCTAGGCGCAGTCAAGGCGTTGAGGGGATCTGGTTTGGTGGCTGCAGGATTAGGTCTCTGCTTTTTGCGGATGATGTGGTCCTGATGGCTTCATCTGGCCAGGATCTTCAGCTCTCACTGGATCGGTTCGCAGCCGAGTGTGAAGCGACTGGGATGAGAATCAGCACCTCCAAGTCCGAGTCCATGGTTCTCGCCCGGAAAAGGGTGGAGTGCCATCTCCGGGTTGGGGAGGAGATCTTGCCCCAAGTGGAGGAGTTCAAGTACCTCGGAGTCTTGTTCACGAGTGAGGGAAGAGTGGATCGTGAGATCGACAGGCGGATCGGTGCGGCGTCTTCAGTAATGCGGACGCTGTATCGATCCGTTGTGGTGAAGAAGGAGCTGAGCCGGAAGGCAAAGCTCTCAATTTACCGGTCGATCTACGTTCCCATCCTCACCTATGGTCATGAGCTTTGGGTTATGACCGAAAGGACAAGATCACGGGTACAAGCGGCCCAAATGAGTTTCCTCCGCCGGGTGGCGGGGCTCTCCCTTAGAGATAGGGTGAGAAGCTCTGTCATCCGGGAGAAACTCAAAGTAAAGCCGTTGCTCCTCCACATGGAGAGGAGCCAGATGAGGTGGTTCGGGGAATCAGAATGCCACCCGAACGCCTCCCTAGGGAGGTGTTTAGGGCACGTCCAAACGGCAGGAGGCCACGGGGAAGACCCAGGACACGTTGGGAAGACTATGTCTCCCGGCTGGCCTGGGAACGCCTCAGGATCCCCCGGGAAGAGCTGGACCAAGTGGCTGGGGAGAGGGAAGTCTGGGCTTCCCTGCTTAGGCTGATGCCCTTGGGACCCAACCTCGGATAAACGGAAGAAGATGGATGGATGGATCGGGACAAGCGGTAGAAAATGGATGGATGGATGGATGTAATCTTATTGTTTTTATGTCGATTGGACATTTTTTTATATCATAGCCACAAAGTTGAAAGAGCAGGTTGTTATGTGGGTTTTTTTGCACCATGACCAGGGAAGGTTGTTTGGACTGGGTCATATAGGTAAATGCTGCACTTCGTTGCCTTAAAGCACAGGCACAGGTACTTACAGACAGAAAAATGTCAATGGTTTTACCAGAGAATACCTATATTTAATATGGACGCACTGCATTTTGTACACCACAATATGTTTCGTGACCCGCCTTTTATTTTTATTGGCTCCCCTTTTTTTGTTTGTGTGTGTTTTCTGTCTCTAAATCCCCTCGGGTGAGCAGGCCCTTGTCATGTTTTCAGACAGTCAACTGTTTGAGTCTAAATCCTTGTACTTTCTTTCCTATTCTACCGACGTTTTATATGAGTTGTGAAGCTCCGTTGTTATTTCATTGCTCGGTTCGGCAGTTTTTCATATTAAGCATTTCAGTCAAAAGGAATGTACAGCAAACAAAACAAAGCAAAAACTGCACACTGTATATTATTTGGTGAGGCCACTCTCGGGAGGACTGGGAGACTGGAGTGAGAGAGGGGCAACCAAAGAGGGTGGGGGGCAGACTCCTATAACATTTTTATGACAAAAACCCCTTCTTTGATGAAGACCAGAAGCAGCCCGGGATAGTCCCAGAAAGCCCTCTGAGGAACTGGACATGCCTCGTCGACACTATCTCCCTCATTTATCACAGCAGAGCGAGTGCAATGACAAACGTGGGGACCCCGAGCCTTCCCGGGGGAATATATATATATCTTGCAGGAAGGAGGAGGAAGTCTTTTCAAGACAGAACTTTAAAACAAAAACGTCTCACTCTCTTTGCATCCATCTGGCCGTGTCGGCAGCTAAATGGAAACATGTCGGCCGAATTCTCCAATGATTCCGTCTTCGTTTGAGGGACTTTGAGAGGAACGGGCAGATGTGCGTATTGTGACATGAATGGAGTTGTGTGGAGCCACAGTGACAATATACAGTCCTGGTCAAAAGTTTAAAGAACATCATGTCATGGCTGACTTGAGCTCAATTTTTGTTTCATCTGACCACAGAACTTTCCTCCAGAAGGTCTTATCTTTGTCCATGTGATGTCAGATGAAACAAAAATGGAGCTGTTTGGCCACAATACCCAGCAATGTGTTTGGAGGAGAAAAGGTGAGGCCTTTAATCCCAGGAACACCACACCTACCGTCAAGCATGGTGGTGGTAGTATTATGCTCTGGGCCTGTTTTGCTGCCAATGGAACTGCTGCTTTAAATGGGACAATGAAAAAGGAGGATTAGCTCCAAATTGTTCAGGACAAGCTAAAATCATCAGCCCGGAGGTTGGGTCTTGGGCGCAGTTGGGTGTTCCAACAGGACAATGACCCCAAACACACCTCAAAAGTGCTAAGGGAATGGCTAAATCAGGCTAGAATGAAGGTTTTAGAATCCATCCATCCATCCATCTTCTTCCGCTTATCCGAGGTCGGGTCGCGGGGGCGGCAGCCTAAGCAGGGAAGCCCAGACTTCCCTTTCCCCAGCCACTTCGTCCAGCTCCTCCCGGGGGATCCCGAGATGTTCCCAGGCCAGCCGGGAGACATAGTCTTCCCAACGTGTCCTGGGTCTTCACCGTGGCCTCCTACCGGTCGGACGTGCCCTAAACACCTCCCGAGGGAGGCGTTCGGGTGGCATCCTGACCAGATGCCCGAACCACCTCATCTGGCTCCTCTCCATGTGGAGGAGCAGCGGCTTTACTTTGAGCTCCCCCCGAATGACAGAGCTTCTCACCCTATCTCTAAGGGAGAGACCCGCCACCCGGCGGAGGAAACTCATTTCGGCCGCTTGTACCCGTGATCTTGTCCTTTCGGTCAAAACCCAAAGCTGGGACGATGGGAACGTAGACCGACCGGTAAATCGAGAGCTTTGCCTTCTGGCTCAGCTCCTTCTTCACCACAACGGATCGATACAGCGTCCGCATTACTGAAGACGCCGCACCAATCCGCCTGTCGATCTCACCATCCACTCTTCCCTCACTCGTGAACAAGACTCCTAGGTACTCGAACTCCTCCACTTGGGGCAAGATCTCCTCCCCAACCTGGAGATGGCACTCCACCCTTTTCCGGGCGAGAGCCATGGACTCGGACTTGGAGGTGCTGATTATCATCCCAGTCGCTTCACACTCGGCTGCGAACCGATCCAGTGAGAGCTGAAGATCCTGGCCAGATGAAGCCATCAGGACCACATCATCTGCAAAAAGCAGAGACCTAATCCTGCAGCCACCAATCCAGATACCCTCAACGCCCTGACTGCGTCTAGAAATTCTGTCCATAAAGGTTATGAACAGAATGGGTGACAAAGGGCAGCCTTGGCGGAGTCCAACCCTCACTGGAAACGTGTCCGACTTACTGCCGGCAATGCGGACCAAGCTCTGACACTGATCATACAGGGAGCGGACCGCCACACTCAGACAGTCCGTTACCCCATACTCTCTGAGCACTCCCCACAGAACTTCCCGGGGTACACGGTCGAATGCCTTCTCCAAGTCCACAAAGCACATGTAGACTGGTTGGGCAAACTCCCATGCACCCTCAAGGACCCTGCCGAGAGTATAGAGCTGGTCCACAGTTCCACCACCAGGACGAAAAACCACACTGTTCCTCCTGAATCCGAGGTTCGACTATCCGGCGTAGCCTCCTCTCCAGTACACCAGAATAGACCTTACCGAGAAGAATGGCCTGACTTAAAGATGTGGACAATGTTGAAGAAACAAGTCCATGTCAGAAAAGCAACACATTTAGCTGAACTGCACCAATTTTGTGGTCAAGTGGTCAAGCAGAAGCTTGTGGATGGCTACCAAAAGCGCCTTATTGCAGGTAAACTTGCCAAGGGACATGTAAGCAAATATTAACATTGCTGTATGTATACTTTTGACCCTCACATTTTCAGTAGACCCATAATAAATTCATACAAGGGTCCAGCCTTAGACTAATATTTTTTTTTTACTCTTCCCTCCCTTTCCCAATATCACCTTTTTTTCCACCTTTTTTAAAGAGTGCTGTAAGTGGCTGATCCGTTGGCGGTCCCGTCTTGTCCCCCTTGTAACGTATGTCTGCTCTTAGTGGGACTGTGTCGAAAATGAAATTTCAGTTCTTATATGTCTTGTACATGTTTAAGAATGGACAATAATAAAGCATCTTGAATCTTGAATCTTGATCTTGATAAAAGAAGCAAACTTCATGAATGTTTTTTGTGAGCAACAAGTATGTGCTCCAATCACTACATCACAAAAAAATAAGAGTTGTAGAAATGATTGTAAAGTCAAGACAGCCATGACATGATGTGCTTTACAAGTCTATGTATCCAAACCCAAAACAGCAGGTGTGGCTACCCAGGGACGGGCGGTAGACAAACTTGCCTGGTAGAGGACAAGTTGATAATGCAATATATATCATGTAATTATTAATTTGTTGGTCATGTTATGTATATATACACCAGTGACGTGCAGTCAGTAGAGGCAGGTGAGGCCCCGCCTCACCTGCCATCATGGAAAGAAAAAAAAAGAATTTTTTTTTAATTAAATTGTTATATGTATCCAGTGATTATACTATAAAGTTATTTTCCATTTAACTTCACCAGTTTTAGATTATTTTTATTCAAAATTGCTGAATTTTCACATTTGCCGTTCAAATACTGAGAAGAGACGGTGCGGTGATCAGCAGCCAGTTGAGGCACGTCACTCAGTGCCTCAACATGGACGGACTCGGCTAACTGCTGGCCTGCTGTGCAGTGAGACTGTATTGCTATATGAATTATATTATACATTTCCATAGTTTAGTTAGCTGAGGTATATAATGTACAGTGTATTTTGTCAACAACTGTATGTGTGTAAAGTATTTCTTGTGCTGAGCGATCATAAAACGGCTGCAAAAGACACACTGGCTGAGGCTCGCAGTAATCCCGCCTCCTGCACCCCCGCCGTAGAATTGTTATATCAACTAAAGCCCACACTTAAACTTTCCACGTGCAAGATTGAATCTATTTAAAAAAGTTATTTCATAAGAAGCCAAAAAGTGCAAAAACAATAATGTTGGTGTTGGAGGAGTTGTGAATGACTGCAGGGACACAACATTAGGTACACCTGCAGACTGCAGGTGTACCTAATTCACAACTCCTCCAACACGAACATTATTGTTTTTGCCCTTTTTGGCTTCTTATTAAATAACTTTTGTAACCTATTTTTATGGGCTTTCCTCTTTGTGATGTTAAGTTCCTGTTATGCGCTGTTATACAGTATATGCCTTGAGCTCTTATTTTGAAGGCGCCAAGAACGGAAGTGATGACATGTTGTAGTGGAGCGGAGGTTTTTGAAAGAAGGTAAATAAAGTGGTCCTCGTGTAAACTGGAGCCTCCGTGTTTGTTATTTTGTAGTTTCATACAGTATAGGCCACATTTATAAACCCTCGGTTACACTTTTTTAAATAGATTCAATCTTGCACGTGGAAAGTTGAAGTGAGGGCTTTAGTTGATATAACACTCCCGTCAGGGGGTTCATTAATCCAGCACAACAGCGGCACATTGACTTCATTTCTAAGTAAAGGTAAGACCATAATAACGTTTTTTTTAATTAAATGTGCGGTCCTCTCCAAAGTTTCTCATAGTCATTCACATCGACGTCCCACTGGGGTGAGTTTTTCCTTGCCCTTATGTGGGCTTTGTACCGAGGATGTCGTTGTGGCTTGTGCAGCCCTTTGAGACACTTGTGATTTAGGGCTATATAAATAAACATTGATTGATTGATTGATTGAATTCATTGTTTTTTATTTTTGGTTAGGAAAATAATCATTTCACAATTGTTACTTCCAGTGTGAGATTATATGGATGTTGTTTCTCAATCAGAATCAGAATCAGAATCAGAAATACTTTAATAATCCCCGAGGAGAAATTAAGAATTTCAGCACAATCCCATTCAAGAGCAGACAAACATTACAGGGAAACAGAACAGGATCAAACATTACAGGGAGACAGAACAAGATCGCTGACGGGTCTGCCAACTTCCGGCGCCCCTTACAATAAAAAAGATGAGAAACCGGTAAATGCTGGCGACAGGGGCAGGGGTGAGAAAGAAAAAAATCTGTCTAAACCTGGGCCCCTGGAAAGGGGGTCCAGACGGAGGCCAAGGAAAGAAAATCTAATAGCCATAGCACACATAAACGTGTGTAAGAGGGAAACATCAAAGAACACAAAGGACATTTAAGACATTAAAAGAGCAGAGCTGATGCAACCAGACACTTCTATACACAGCCACAAAAGTAAAACAACAAAATAAAAACATATACACTGTTGAGGCCTTTGCAGTGTTCCACGCCATCGTCTGCTGGGGTGGGGGGAGCACGGCCAGAGACAGGAGTAGACCCAACAAAGCAACCAAGAGAGCCGACTCCACCCTCGGCCGCCCACCAACTCTCGGCCAGTGTCCAGTCCGCATGGATGAGCGAGGTTATGTCCAAGGAGACCAAGGTGTCCGATGACTGCACATTCAGCCAAGACACTGTGAAGCTTGTACGTCCCAGCGCTCAGCTCTAGCTCCGCAGCCGTGTCTCTTCATCCGCATCTCCTCCAGTTTCTTCAAACGGACTTTGGTGTGGCAGAGACCCAGCAGCTGGTCCCCATGGACAAAAGGCTCCCAGAAGGCAGATCCAGAAGTTTACAAAAAAGCACCGCAGAAGTCACGAAAGTGCCACCTCTTGTCGCCCGAACCAAAAGGCAGAAAAGATAACACATGAAAACAAGAGAGAAACATCAGGAACACAAAAGGATGACACAAGAGCACTGAGCTCCTGCCACCAGCAGCCACTACGGCGGCGCCATATTAACAGCGGTGCCATCTTGACATTGGTGGGGGGTTCTTTTGGAGCTCCAGTACTCTGGAATGTTCTACCAGTAACAGTTAGAGATGCCATCCATCCATCCATCTTCTTCCGCTTATCCTAGGTCGGGTCGCGGGGGCAGCAGCCTAAGCAGGGAAGCCCAGACTTCCCTCTCCCCAGCCACTTCGTCAAGCTCCTCCCGGTAGATCCCGAGGCGTTCCCAGGCCAGCCGGGAGACATAGTCTTCCCAACGTGTCCTGGGTCTTCCCCGCGGCCTCCTACCGGTCGGACGTGCCCTAAACACCTCCCTAGGGAGGGGTTCGGGTGGCATCCTGACCAGATGTCTGAACCACCTCATCTGGCTCCTCTCCATGTGGAGGAGCAGCGGCTTTACTTTGAGCTCCTCCCGGATGGCAGAGCTTCTCACCGTATCTCTAAGGGAGAGCCCCGCCACCCGGCGGAGGAAACTCATTTGGGCCGCTTGTACCCGTGATCTTGTCCTTTCGGTCATAACCCAAAGCTCATGACCATAGGTGAGGATGGGAACGTAGATCGACCGGTAAATTGAGAGCTTCGCCCGGCTCAGCTCCTTCTTCACCACAACGGATCGATACAGCGTACGCATTACTGAAGACGCCGCACCGATCCGCCTGTCGATCTCACGATCCACTCTTCCCTCACTCGTGAACAAGACTCCGAGGTACTTGAACTCCTCCACTTGGGGCAAGATCTCCTCCCCAACCCAGTTAGAGATGCTACCTAAGTAAAGCATTTAAGTTCCATCTTAAAACTCATTTATACACCGTAGCCTTTAAATTCAGACTAGTTGATCTGCCGTCTCTTTTTTCTGCTCTGCTCTACCTCTCCTACGTGGAGAGATTATCAGGTAGCCACGGATCAGTTTCCACGGAGGACGCGCTCGCTGTTCCAAGTCGGGGTCTGGGGTGGACCACTCCACTGGGCATCAATTAGTGACGTTTCTGTGTTGCTCACCTGTCTACATGCAAGAGGATTCACTATGGACTGGACTCTCACGTTATTAACCGTATCCCCCGCAGATGTGGGGGGTCATGGGGTTGAGTTTTTTCCGTGGCCCTGATGTGGGCCAAGGATGTCATTGTGGTTTGTGCAGTCCTTTGAGGCATTTGTGGTCAAAGGGTATACAAGTAAACTTTGATTGATAATGTTTTTTTTTTATGTCAGTGAGAGACTCTTGAAGAGGGTTTTGTACTCCAAGGGATTGCCGCTTTGTTAGGACATAGAATATAGATGAGTTTATGGGGAGCCAATGGCTGTTCTCTGGACAGCTTCAAGGGTACTGCTGGATGTACGCTAACTGTACAGAAAATGGTCTACAGTACGTGTGAGAAAAGAAAGAAGTACAAGTTGAATTCTAGAGCAGTGGAAACAAAGCAGACAAGACGTCTTAGACCACGGAACTATCTGGAGGGCCACATTTCATCTGGCACCTGGACTCCTACGATAAACTGAAAGCATATGGCATAAGTGTTAATGAACGTATCAATGGTTTTCCCAGGAAAATGCTTAGTGCCTGTTGCTTAGTGCCTACAAAACAAGCTGTTTGAAAATACAAAATAATGATTACAAGTTTGTGTTAAAATGAAAGAAAAACACTCGAAGTGCAGAAATAACTAACCAGAGCAGAACTCTTCACAAACGACCTTGGACGACCAGACAAATACTTCAAAGCAAACTTGGAACTGAACACGCAGAGCTATTAGACAGCACAACACACCTGGACCAGACATGAGAGATGAATGGAGGAAACAGAATAGTTGAGGCAAGACACGCGCTAATCCTGACGCAAACAAGCACAGGAGGAACAACAAAGCAGAGCCTAGAACAAAAATAACAGAACATGACAGCCAAATGAGTGATGCATAGTTAAGAAGAACAGAGTACATTAGAGAAATGAATGTTTGTATGGGTAGTGTGGAACCAATAGAGGGCCAGGACGACAGCTCGCAGTTCTCGTCAGAAATATGGAAAATATTACCATCCATCCATTTTCTACCGCTTGTCCCTTTTGGGGTCATGCGTTTGGCTAATAGTGCGGCTGAAGTGCGCTACGACTTGCTCCACTTGTTTGCCTTACTGAGACCGCCCCGCCGCAAGGTCCACATCACTGGCATCTGTGTCCACAGGTTAGGCCAACACTGGTGCCTCAACAGCCGACCTGAGCCAGGAAAAGGTGTGACCACAGTCCTCATTCAGTTAATACTAATATGACGCCAGGCGCAGGAAGCTACACAGCTCTCTGAGGTTCTCAAATGCGACCAATCTCTTAGGGCTGCTATTTTTTTGTTAGTGACGACTCTTTATGCATTGACGGCAAACCTTAAGAACATCCATCCATCCATCCATCCATCCATCCATCTTCTTCCGCTTATCCGAGGTCGGGTCGCGGGGGCAGCAGCCTAAGCAGGGAAGCCCAGACTTCCCTCTCCCCAGCCACTTCGTCCAGCTCTTCCTGTGGGACCCCGAGGCGTTCCCAGGCCAGCCGGGAGACATAGTCTTCCCAACGTGTCCTGGGTCTTCCCCGCGGCCTCCTACCGGTCGGACGTGCCCTAAACACCTCCCTAGGGAGGCGTTCGGGTGGCATCCTGACCAGATGCCCGAACCACCTCATCTGGCTCCTCTCGATGTGGAGGAGCAGCGGCTTTGCTTTGAGCTCCTCGCGGATGGCAGAGCTTCTCTCCCTATCTCTAAGGGAGAGCCCCGCCACCCGGCGGAGGAAACTCATTTGGGCCGCTTGTACCCGTGATCTTGTCCTTTCGGTCATAACCCAAAGCTCATGACCATAGGTGAGGATGGGAACGTAGATCGACCGGTAAATTGAGAGCTTTGCCTTCCGGCTCAGCTCCTTCTTCACCACAACGGATCGATACAGCGTCCGCATTACTGAAGACGCCGCACCGATCCGCCTGTCGATCTCACGATCCACTCTCCCTTACTCGTGAACAAGACTCCGAGGTACTTGAACTCCTCCACTTGGGGCAAGATCTCCTCCCCAACCCGGAGATGGCACTCCACCCTTTTCCGGGCGAGAACTATGGACTCGGACTTGGAGGTGCTGATTCTCATCCCAGTCGCTTCACACTCAGCTGCGAACCGATCCAGTGAGAGCTGAAGATCCTGGCCAGATGAAGCCATCAGGACCACATCATCTGCAAAAAGCAGAGACCTAATCCTGCAGCCACCAAACCAGATCCCCTCAACGCCTTGACTGCGCCTAGAAATTCTGTCCATAAAAGTTATGAACAGAATCGGTGACAAAGGGCAGCCTTGGCGGAGTCCAACCCTCACTGGAAACGTGTCCGACTTACTACCGGTAATGCGGACCAAGCTCTGGCACTGATCATACAGGGAGCGGACTGCCACAATCAAACAGTCCGATATCCCGTACTCTCTGAGCACTCCCCACAGGACTTCCCGAGGGACACGGTCGAATGCCTTCTCCAAGTCTACAAAACACATCCATCCATCCATCCATTTTCTACCGCTTGTCCCTTTTGGGGTCGCGGGGGGTGCTGGAGCCTATCTCAGCTACAATCGGACGGAAGGCGGTGTACACCCTGGACAAGTCGCCAGATGGTTCTTTTTCGAGAAGCCCAGTTTGATGGATGGCGAGAAGACTTTTCTCTGGTGGTTCAGGAATTTTTAGGTTTTACAAGTAAACTAAACAGCAGTTCTGAGGAATGTCGGCCAGGACTCTGTCTGTCAAGCTTTCAAAGCTGGTTGGGGCATTGCTAAGCACTAACGACATCACTTTAAATTGTCACAATCCTTGGCTTTCTGAGGGGTGTACCTCTGGTGCTTGCTCCACTTGCCAATAGCCGTTTCGGAGGTCAAGTGGGCTGAACCAAGCTATTTAGGTCTAGGTTGTCGTTGATACGCAGTAAAGGGTAGGAGTTTGAGCTGTAGCTGATGTTTCTGGTCAATGGCCAAACATGCACAGCTCCTTGTGGATGGCTTACTTGGTCTCAGTGGAAGGTGGCTGTGGTGTTGGCTGGTCCTGTTTGTCAAAGGTGGCTGTGGTGCAGGCTTGCTTACTTAAGTTGAAGGTGGCGAGGTGGAGGACTACTTTACTGAAAGGTTGCAGTGGAGCCCTAGTGTTTAGGCCGGGGTCTCGGGTGCACTACTCCCTTTTGTTGCAGGCTGGAGCATGAAGGAGGAGCATTGCGGTCTTTCTTCCCCAGCTGTTCTCAGACGGCCTCTTAGCCCAAGTACAGTATGGTCCAAAGGAAAACCACAGGTCGAGTCCGGTAAAACTGCATTCTCATATTTCAGTCAGCTAGAATTTGTGGTCCACACCTTGTCAATGGAAAGGTTCTTGCCCGGGTTCTTGGCTTGTTTCCTGGTGACGGTAGTAATGTGGCGCTTGGTGCATCTCCACCGTGAGCCGTCAGGCGCTCATGGCCACCATCTCTCGACGACAAAGAACAGCTACACGCACGGCTAAGTACAAACTCAAAAGCAGACATTTGAAATTCAAAAAAACGAGGAAGGCTTTAAGAAAGTAACAGCTTCCTGGAGAAGAATAGGTGCATGGACTTATTATTTTGTTTTACACAAGTGGAACAAAACAAACATATGGTGTCCTTTTTTTATTTCATTCTTTTTAAATGTGATAGTTATTTGAAAATAAAATGTTTACCGTCAGTGAATTATTCTCTTTTTGTTATCCTCGAAACTGAAACTGAACTGAACTGAACTGAAGAACTCGTAACGAGGAACCTGTTTTAACATTAATTTGGGTACAAACCTCCCGTACCTCACTGTTATATGTGACGCGAAGAAACTCAATTATAGCACAGAAATGAAATAAAAATAAACAAAATGAGCAATGGACTTTCTTTTTAATTTATTTATTTTTATTAATTTGTTTACATATTTGAAAAGGAGTGAGAAGAAGTTTACACTTATTTAATCCCACCCCTTTTCTTTAAATCATAAATTACTCTGAGTGAACAGGTAGTTCTAGCTCAATGTACAAACTCAATGAACTTGTACATACATAAATTTTAAATATATACATACATATGTATATACATAAATTATACATGCATATGTATATACATAAATTATACATATATACATACATATGTATATACATAAATTATACATATATACATACATATGTATATACATAAATTATACATATATATACATGCATATGTATATACATAAATTATACATACCGTATTTTCCGCACTATTAGCCGCACCTAAAAACCACAAATTTACTCAAAAGCTGACAGTGCGGCTTATAACCCGGTGCGCTTTATATATGGATTAATATTAAGATTCATTTTCATAAAGTTTCGGTCTCGCAACTACGGTAAACAGCCGCCATCTTTTTTCCCCGTAGAAGAGGAAGTGCTTCTTCTTCTACGCAAGCAACCGCCAAGGTAAGCACCCGCCCCCATAGAAGAGGAAGCGCTTCTTCTTCTACTGTAAGCAACCACCCGCCCCCGTAGAAGAAGAAGAAGCGCGCGGATATTACGTTTCATTTCCTTTGTGTGTTTACATCTGTAAAGACCACAAAATGGCTCCTACTAAGCGACAGGTTTCCGGTTCATGAAAAGACGCAATCTCTCCATCCGCACACGGACTACTATTTCACAGCAACTGCCTAAAGACTTTCAAGAAAAGCTGGCTACTTTCCGTGCATATTGTAAAAACAAGATAGCTGAAAAAAAGATCCGGCCAGAGAACATTATCAACATGGACGAGGTTCCACTGACTTTTGATATTCCTGTGAACCGCACTGTGGATACAACGGGAGCACGTACGGTGAATATTCGCACCACAGGGAATGAGAAGTCATCCTTCACTGTGGTTCTAGCTTGCCATGCTAATGGCCAGAAACTTCCACCCATGGTGATATTCAAAAGGAAGACCTTGCCAAAAGAGACCTTTCCAGCCGGCGTCATCATAAAAGCTAACTCGAAGGGATGGATGGATGAAGAAAAGATGAGCGAGTGGTTAAGGTAAGTTTACGCGAAGAGGCCGGGTGGCTTTTTTCACGCAGCTCCGTCCATGTTGATATACGACTCCATGCGCGCCCACATCACGCTGGTTTTTAATATATTATTAAAGTTTGACTGACCTATCTGACTGTTTTTTTGACATTCCTTTAGCGCAGTTAGATGCGGCTTATAACACGGGGCGGCTTATAGGTGGACAAAGTTTTGAAATATGCCGTTCATTGAAGGCGCGGCTTATAACCCAGGGCGCCTTATGGTGCGGAAAATACGGTATATACATACATATGTATATACATCAATTATACATATATACATACATATGCACACTTTTCAATTAGAAAGACTTGACAAGTTGACTCCCTTCAAACAGCGACTTGCTTAAAAAAATGAAAAAAACCCAGAGAAAGTCTCCCAAGTGTCAGTGGCAGAGAGGTGCAGGCACTCAAAGTCTGCAGAGTCCCACATTTCAAACAGTGGCTCACCCAAAGAATGTCTTGTCAAAACATGGGAGCTCAGAGCAAGAAACTGCCGGATGTTCAGTAAACGTCTTCTTTCCGAGGCGCAAGATATAAAACAGCTTACTACTACAACAAAAAAAAATGATCTTACTTTTGCTGTTTCTCTAGGACTCTTTTTTTTTTTTTTTTCTGCTCTGGTCAACCTCCAATTGGTCTGCTTTCCAAACATTTTTTACCCCCCTCAAGTTCTTTGCTACTGTCGTATAAAAATGTTTAAAAATATGTTGACTATTTTGTGTCAAAAAGTAACACATTTTGACTATTGTCACATTCATAGCATCCTAAAAGGGGTCATTCCTTTTGGTCCACAGTAGGAAGGGGCCCGTTCGTCACAGTTTACCCGACACATGAAACATGACAAATTTGGGGGGGTTTGGGTTTGCACCATCCACTTTAGCCTTAAAATGTGTTTTGTAGCAATTCTAACTTTGACCACGGCGTGAGTTGCTATGTCGAGTGGCGCTGTCCCGCATACTTGCCAACCCTCACAAATTTTCCGGGAGACTCCCGAATTTCTCTGCAACATCGCGTGGACATCGGGGGCGGTGCCTCTGGATTGGCAGACCGTGGTGGTGGTTCCTCTCTTTAAGAAGGGGAACCGGAGGGTGTGTTCCAACTATCACACTCCTCAGCCTTCCTGGTAAGGTCTATTCAGGTGTACTGGAGAGGAGGCTACGCCGGATAGTCGAACCTCGGATTCAGGAGGAACAGTGTGGTTTTCGTCCTGGTGGTGGAACTGTGGACCAGCTCTATACTCTGGGCAGGGTCCTTGAGGGTGCATGGGAGTTTGCCCAACCAGTCTACATGTGCTTTGTGGACTTGGAGAAGGCATTTGACCGTGTCCCTCGGGAAGTCCTGTGGGGAGTGCTCAGAGAGTATGGGGTATCGGACTGTCTGATTGTGGCGGTCCGCTCCCTGTATGATCAGTGTCAGAGCTTGGTCCGCATTGCCGGCAGTAAGTCGGACACGTGTCCAGTGAGGGTTGGACTCCGCCAAGGCTGCCCTTTGTCACCCATTCTGTTCATAACTTTTATGGACAGAATTTCTAGGCGCAGTCAAGGCGTTGAGGGGATCTGGTTTGGTGGCTGCAGGATTAGGTCTCTGCTTTTTGCAGATGATGTGGTCCTGATGGCTTCATCTGGCCAGGATCTTCAGCTCTCACTGGATCGGTTCGCAGCCGAGTGTGAAGCGACTGGGATGAGAATCAGCACCTCCAAGTCCGAGTCCATGGTTCTCGCCCGGAAAAGGGTGGAGTTCCATCTCCGGGTTGGGGAGGAGACCTTTCCCCAAGTGGAGGAGTTAAAGTACCTAGGAGTCTTGTTCACGAGTGAGGGAAAAGTGGATCGTGAGATCGACAGGCGGATCGGTGCGGAGTCTTCAGTAATGCGGACGCTGTATCGATCCGTTGTGGTGAAGAAGGAGCTGAGCCGGAAGGCAAAGCTCTCAATTTACCGGTCGATCTACGTTCCCATCCTCACCTATGGTCATGAGCTTTGGGTTATGACCGAAAGGACAAGATCACGGGTACAAGCGGCCGTAATGAGTTTCCCCCCCCCGGGTGGCGGGGCTCTCCCTTAGAGATAGGGTGAGAAGCTCTGCCATCCGGGGGGAGCTCAAAGTAAAGCCACTGCTCCTCCACATGGAGAGGAGCCAGATGAGGTGGTTCGGGCATCTGGTCAGGATGCCACCCGAACGCCTCCCTCGGGAGGTGTTTAGGGCACGTCCGACCGGTAGGAGGCCACGGGGAAGACCCAGGACACGCTGGGAAGACTATGTCTCCCGGCTGGCCTGGGAACGCCTCGGGATCCCCCGGGAGGAGCTGGACGAAGTGGCTGTGGAGAGGGAAGTCTGGGCTTTCCTGCTTAGGCTGCTGCCCCCGCGACCCGACCTCGGATAAGCGGAAGAAGATGGATGGATGGATGGACTCCCGAATTTCAGTGCCTCTCCCGAAAATCTCCCGGGACAACAATTCTCCCGAATTTCTCCCGATTTCCAGCCGGACTTAAGGCACGCCCCCTCCAGGTCCGTGTGGACCTGAGTGAGGACAGCCTGTCGTCACGTACGCTTTTCCTTCATATAAACAGCGTGCCGGCCCAGTCACGTTATAACATCTACGGCTTTTGGCGAGTGCACAACTGCACACACGACAAGAAGGAGACGAGTGACAGAGAATAGAACGAAGATGGACAATTCAACCCTAAACTCACTCCTTTCCTGCAAATTAAATTTCCCAGCTGCTGCCTGTAATAGAGTGATCTAAGTTGTTTGTTTGCCATCTCCTGGTGAATGTTGGGTAGTGTTCTGTGGTTACTTTTTGCTTGGCCAACAGTTTACGTTGTATTGCGCACCCTGACGGCAAGTGTGGGAGTCGGTTCTGAAGTATGAAGTAAAGAGACGTAGCTTCGTCACCTCGCCTGGTTATTGACTCCAACCCAGAATATTACACTGCCCATACCTATGCTCCTTCAAAGGCTGTGCTACTGGCTGCAAAGCGTTGCACTTTCAAATACAACAATGAGTAGATGAGTGTTATGTGTGTATATGTGTAAATAAATGAACACTGAAATTCAAGTATTTCTTTTATTTATATGTACAAACCCCGTTTCCATATGAGTTGGGAAATTGTGTTAGATGTAAATATAAACTGAATACAATGATTTGCAAATCCTTTTCAAGCCATATTCAATTGAATGCACTACAAAGACAACATATTTAAATATTTTCTTTGCAAATAATAATTAACTTAGAATTTCATGGCTGCAACACGTGTCAAAGTAGTTGGGAAAGGGCATGTTCACCACTGTGTTACATGGCCTTTTCTTTTAACAACACTCAAAAAACATTTGGGAACTGAGGAAACTAATTGTTGACGCTTTGAAAGTGGAATTCTTTCCCATTCTTGTTTTATGTAGAGCTTCAGTCGCTCAACAGTCCGGGGTCTCCGCTGTCGTATTTTACGCTTCATAATGCGCCACACATTTTCGATGGGAGACAGGTCTGGACCGCAGGCGAGCCGGGAAAGTACCCGCACTTTTATTTTTACGAAGTCCATTGTGTATTTTACATAAACAATGGCCATTATGTATTTTATATAAATAATGTCCATTGTGTATTTCATATAAATAATGTCCATTGTGTATTTTATATAAATAATGTCCATTATGTATTTTATATAAATAATGTCCATTGTGTGTTTTATATAAATAATGTTCAGTGTGTATTTTACATAAATAATGTCCATTGTGTATTTTATATAAATAATGTCCATTGTGTATTTTATATAAATAATGTCCATTGTGTATTTTATATAAATAATGTCCATTGTGTATTTTATATAAATAATTTACATTGTGTATTTTACATAAATAATGTCCATTGTGTATTTGATATAAATAATGTCCATTGTGTATTTTACATAAATAATGTCCATTGTGTATTTTATATAAATAATGTCCATTGTGTATTTTATATAAATAATGTCCATTGTGTATTTTATATAAATAATGTCCATTGTGTGTTTTATATAAATAATGTCCATTGTGTATTTTACATAAATAATGTCCATTGTGTATTTTATATAAATAATGTCCATTGTGTATTTGATATAAATAATGTCCATTGTGTATTTTATATAAATAATGTCCATTGTGTATTTTATATAAATAATGTCCATTGTGTATTTTACATAAATAATGTCCATTGTGTATTTGATATAAATAATGTCCATTGTGTATTTTATATAAATAATGTCCATTATGTATTTTATATAAATAATGTCAATTTTGTATTTGATATAAATAATGTCC
Source organism: Nerophis lumbriciformis (assembly GCF_033978685.3). Lineage (NCBI taxonomy): Eukaryota > Metazoa > Chordata > Actinopteri > Syngnathiformes > Syngnathidae > Nerophis > Nerophis lumbriciformis. The sequence goes on from NC_084573.2 coordinate 39,343,415, forward strand.
ATTGTGTATTTGATATAAATAATGTCCATTGTGTATTTTACATAAATAATGTCCATTGTGTATTTTATATAAATAATATCCATTGTGTATTTTATATAAATAATGTCCATTGTGTATTTGATATAAATAATATCCATTGTGTATTTTATATAAATAATGTCCATTGTGTATTTGATATAAATAATGTCCATTGTGTATTTTACATAAATAATGTCCATTGTGTATTTTATATAAATAATTTCCATTGTGTATTTGATATAAATAATGTCCATTGTGTATTTGATATAAATAATGTCCATTGTGTATTTGATATAAATAATGTCCATTGTGTATTTGATATAAATAATGTCCATTTTGTATTTTATATAAATAATGTCCATTGTGTATTTGATATACATAATGTCCATTATGTATTTTATATAAATAATGTCCATTATGTATTTTATATAAATAATGTTCATTGTGTATTTTATATAAATAATGTCCATTGTGTATTTTACATAAACAATGTCCATTGTGTATTTTATATAAATAATTTCCATTGTGTATTTGATATAAATAATGTCCATTGTGTATTTTATATAAATAATGTCCATTGTGTATTTTATATAAATAATGTCCATTGTGTATTTTACATAAATAATGTCCATTGTGTATTTTACATAAATAATGTCCTTTGTGTATTTTATATAAATAATGTCCATTGTGTATTTTATATAAATAATTTCCATTGTGTGTTTGATATAAATAATGTCCATTGTGTATTTTATATACTGTAAATAATGTCCATTATGTATTTTATATAAATAATTTCCATTGTGTATTTTATATAAATAATGTCCATTGTGTATTTTTTTACTGTAAATAATGTCCATTGTGTATTTTATATAAATAATGTCCATTGTGTATTTTATATAAATAATGTCCATTGTGTATTTTACATAAACAATGTCCATTGTGTATTTTACATAAATACAATGAAAGGTTTAGTGTTTGTACATTCACACAATAAACTACGGATGTTTACGCAATTTGTCAGTTCGTTTTGTATTGAAATTGCAAATTTTGTGAAGTCTTTTGTGTCCGTGGCGGTGTGGTTTTTGTCTGATACTAACTCTGGCCATCGAAGCTTGTTTGAAACATGTAGTGTTAAATTGGACCAGTAGAGGGCGATAACACTACACCCTAGGTTTAATTGTGTTGAGTCACATTCATATATATATATATATATATATATATATATGTGTGTGTGTGTGTGTTAGTTCAGGAAAAAACACAGAGGCTATTTCATCCCGACAAGCCTCTTCAGGGGGTTTTAGAGAGCAGGGAAACCTGCAAAACGGGCTTGTCGGGATGAAATAGCCTCTGTGTTTTTCCCTGACCTAACGTATATTCCACCCTACCTCGGTATTGAGCACAGTGTAACGGATAAACCACAAAAAACATCAACTATATATACATACATATACACTATATTGCCAAAAGTATTTGGAAATATACCTTTTGCAGCTATCACAGCTTCAACTCTTCTGGGAAGGCTGTCCACAAGGTTGCAGAGTGTGTTTATAGGAATTTTCCACCAATCCTTCCAAAAGTGCATTGGTGAGGTCACACACTGAAGGCCTGGCTCTCAGTCTCCCTTCTAATTCATCCCAAAGGTGTTCTATCGGGTTCAGGTCAGGACTCTGTGCAGGCCAGTCAAGTTCATCCACACCAGACTCTGTCGTCCATGTCTTTATGGACCTTGCTTTGTGCAGTCATGTTGGAAGAAAACCTGATATTTGTGAAAATAGACATGGAAGGGAAACTGCCAAATAATCTCACGACGATTGTATTGATCCTTAACAGGTTCTAGTCCTGGTACCAAGTCAATCCATGCTATAACCCCTACACTACACTATATGTGTCAGGCTTGCCCCTGACAGTTTGGTTGTGTTTTAGTTTTTCCTCTGTGTGTGTGAGTGTAGTATTTCCTGTCAGCGCTCTTGTTTTGGTTCTGTTTCCTGTTTGTCTCCCTGAGTGCTGTGTCCCCTCAGCTGTGGCTGATTGGCACCTGGCCACACCTGGTGTCAATCATTAAACCATGTTGTCTTTTACCAAGCCTGCCTTCTCTGCATCTTGGGGTTCGTCACCAACAACACTGACAGAATAATCCAGCCTAAAACGAAACCCGCGGAGATTTCTATGGCAGAGAGACTTAACAAGGCTTTATCATTGATGGCCGAATCCAAAAGAAGCTTTGCCTCTTTTTGTAATCCCTCCCACCCATCCCTGTCCTGTGTTGGCTTCTCGTGGGACGTCTGGGATCCGTCCCTTGAGAGGGGGGCTATGAGTAGCTGTGCAGCTGAGGAGGCACAGCTACTCCTCACACAAGTGGGTCTGCAACAGACGCCGCCATGCAGTCCGGTGGGCCAGGAGACGCCGCCGTGCAGTCCGGTGGGTCTGCAACCTATGGCGCCATCATCTCCGGTGGGCCGGCAGACGCCACCATCATCTCCGGTGGGTCTGCAACCTACGGCGCCATCATCTCCGGTGGGTCTGCAACCTATGGCGCCATCCTCTCCGGTGGGCCGGCAGACGCCACCATCATCTCCGGTGGGTCTGCAACCTACGGCGCCATCATCTCCGGTGGGTCTGCAACCTATTGCGCCATCATCTCCGGTGGGCCGGCAGACGCCACCATCATCTCCGGTGGGTCTGCAACCTACGGCGCCATCATCTCCGGTGGGCCGGCAGACGCCACCATCATCTCCGGTGGGTCTGCAACCTACGGCGCCATCATCTCCGGTGGGCCGGCAGACGCCACCATCATCTCCGGTGGGTCTGCAACCTACGGCGCCATCATCTCCGGTGGGTCTGCAACCTACGGCGCCATCCTCTCCGGTGGGCCGGCAGACGCCACCATCATCTCCGGTGGGTCTGCAACCTACGGCGCCGTCATCTCCGGTGGGTCTGCAACCTATGGCGCCATCATCTCCGGTGGGCCGGCAGACGCCACCATCATCTCCGGTGGGTCTGCAACCTACGGCGCCATCATCTCCGGTGGGCCGGCAGACGCCACCATCATCTCCGGTGGGTCTGCAACCTACGGCGCCATCATCTCCGGTGGGTCTGCAACCTATGGCGCCATCCTCTCCGGTGGGCCGGCAGACGCCACCATCATCTCCGGTGGGTCTGCAACCTACGGCGCCATCATCTCCGGTGGGTCTGCAACCTATGGTGCCATCATCTCCGGTGGGCCGGCAGACGCCACCATCATCTCCGGTGGGTCTGCAACCTATGGCGCCATCATCTCCGGTGGGCCGGCAGATGCCACCATCATCTCCGGTGGGTCTGCAACCTATGGCGCCATCATCTCCGGTGGGCCGGCAGACGCCACCATCATCTCCGGTGGGTCTGCAACCTATGGCGCCATCATCTCCGGTGGGCCGGCAGACGCCACCATCATCTCCGGTGGGTCTGCAACCTATGGCGCCATCATCTCCGGTGGGCCGGCAGACGCCACCATCATCTCCGGTGGGTCTGCAACCTACGGCGCCATCATCTCCGGTGGGTCTGCAACCTATGGCGCCATCCTCTCCGGTGGACCAGCAGGGGTCGCCACCATCCTCTCCGGTGGACCAGCAGGGGTCGCCACCATCATCCTCCCCGGTGGGCCAGCAGAGGGCACCACCATCATCCTCCCCGGTGGGCCAGCAGAGGGCACCACCATCATCCTCCCCGGTGGGCCAGCAGAGGGCGCCACATCATCCTCCCCGGTGGGCCAGCAGGGGTCGCCACCATCATCCTCCCCGGTGGGCCAGCAGAGGGCACCACCATCATCCTCCCCGGTGGGCCAGCAGAGGGCGCCACCATCATCCTCCCCGGTGGGCCAGCAGAGGGCACCACCATCATCCTCCCCGGTGGGCCAGCACAGGGCACCACCATCATCCTCCCCGGTGGGCCAGCAGAGGGCACCACCATCATCCTCCCCGGTGGGCCAGCAGAGGGCGCCACCATCCTCTCGTCGGCCACGGATGTGGTCGTTCCATGGGCGACCGCCTCGCCAATTGCGGCGGCGTTCAACTCGCCGTCGCCACCTGACTCTTCCCCACTGGTTGCGGGGACACTTGGCCTGGCGGCCCACCTCCTTGTCCTCCCTCCACCCTCCCGTGACTTTGGACTGTTTTTTTTTGTTTTGTTTTTTTGAAGGGGGGGTGTTTCTAGAACGTCTGGTATCCGTTATGGGAAGGGGGGCTACTGTCAGTTTGGTTGTGTTTTAGTTTTTCCCCTGTGTGTGTGAGTGTAGTATTTCCTGTCAGCGCTCTTGTTTTGGTTCTGTTTCCTGTTTGTCTCCCTGAGTGCTGTGTCCCCTCAGCTGTGGCTGATTGGCACCTGGCCACACCTGGTGTCAATCAGCCAGCTGCTATTTGAACCTGCCTTCCCATCCAGTCTGTGCTGGATTATTGTCATTCCTACTTATCGATGTCAGTGTAGCTGTATGCGGTAGCGGTAAGCTATATGTTGTAGATGTTTGTAGCTTGCTGTCTTTTTGTTCCTCGTCTTCCAGTTCCTGTTTTCCTGGTATCCTGTTTCCTGTTCCTAGTTCCTGGTTTGTGTTTTTACTAGTGATGGGTTGATGAGGCGTTTTGACACATTGCAAAACTGTATTGATACTGTGTCGATACTGTGTCACTAAATACTGACATCTGCTGGACATTAAAAATCCCTACAGGCAACCTATGGACCGACTCAACTGACACTGATTTGATGCCCTAGTACAGGGGTCACCAACCTTTTTGAAACCAAAAACTACTTCTTGGGTACTGATTAATGCGAAGGGCTACCAGTTTGATACACACTTAAATAAATATATTGTCATTTGTAAGTTACACGTAAGTGTGATTTAAACAAGAATAGCTAAATAAATACATTTATTTATATAAAAAAATGGGTATTTCTGTCTGTCATTCCGTCGTACATTTATTTTTTCCTTTTACGGAAGGTTTTTTGTAGAGAATAAATGATGGAAAAAAACACTTAATTGAACGGTTTAAAAGAGGAGAAAACACGAAAAAAATTTAAATAAAATTTTGAAACATAGTTTATCTTCAATTTCGACTCTTTAAAATTCAAAATTCAACCGACAAAAAGAAGAGAAAAACTAGCTAATTTGAATCTTTTTGAAAAAATTAAAAAAAAGAATTTATGGAACATCATTAGTCATTTTTCCTGATTAAGATACATTTTAGAATTTTGATGACATGTTTTTAAATTGGTTAAAATCCAATCTGCACTTTGTTAGAATATTTAACAAATTGGACCAAGCTATATTTCTAACAAAGACAAATCAGTATTTCTTCTAGATTTTCCAGAGCAAAAAATGTAAAAGAAATTCAAAATACTTTGAAATAAGATTTAAATTTGATTTTACAGATTTTCTAGATTTGCCAGAATATTTTTTTTGAATTTTAATCATAGAAAGTTTGAAGAAATATTTCACAAATATTCTTCGTCGAAAAACCAGAAGCTAAAATATTTATTATTCTTTACAATAATAAAAATACTTGAACATTGATTTAAATTGTCAGGAAAGAAGAGGAAGAAATGTAAAAGGTAAAAAGGTATTTGTTTAAAAATCCTAAAATCATTTTTAAGGTTGTATTTTTTCTCTAAAATTGTATTTCTAAAAGTAATAAGAAGCAAAGTAAAAAAATTAATGAATTTATTTAAACAAGTGAAGACCCATCCATCCATCCATTTTCTACCGCTTATTCCAAGTGAAGACCAAGTCTTTAAAATATTTTCTTGGATTTTCAAATTCTATTTGAGTTTTGTCTCTTTTAGAATTAAAAATGTGGAGCAAAGCGAGACCAGCTTGCTAGGAAATAAATACAATTTAAAAAAAATAGAGGCAGCTCACTGGTAAGTGCTGCTCTTTGAGCTATTTTTAGAACAGGCCAGCGGGCGACTGATCTGGTCCTTACGGGCTACCTGGTGACCGCGGGCACCGCGTTGGTGACCCCTGCCCTAGTATATACAATAATATAAACCAAGTCATTGTATTTCATTTAGGATTATTTCATATCTTCATTTAAATACAAATATATTTTTATCTTTTTTAGATACAGTCAATAAATAATGTGAACATGTATCATAACATGGAAATCTAAGAGAACGTGTTGTGGATGATTGTGGACTGGGAATTTTTTTAATTTAATTTTTTTACACATTTATATGAAAAAAAAATAAAAAAAGTTTTTCCGACGTATTACATTTTAGACGATTTCTCTTCTTAGTTATTATTTCTCGGGCTGTAGAAAAGAGCCGCTCACAGGGCACAGAGGAGGCGACACAGTTGGCGTATCGGTCACGTGACCAAAACAGCTCATGATCGGTCACGTGACTTTCTAAAAGCGGTACGTGCACCGACACAGGGTTTTGCTCTATGAGCTCGACGCATGCGCCGATGCATCGGTGTTGCCGGACCCATCACTAGTTTTTACTTTATTTTTACTTTTGGACATTAAACCATGTTTTCTTTTACCAAGCCTGCCTTCTCTGCATCTTGGGGTTCGTCACCAACAACACTGACTATATGCAGTTCACTCACCCAGCTTATACAGGTAAAAGCCAGTAAATTATAATATTTTGAAAAACTTGATTTATTTCAGTAATTGCATTCAAAAGGTGTAACTTGTACATTATATTTATTCATTGCACACAGACTGATGCATTCAAATGTTTATTTCATTTAATTTTGATGATTTGAAGTGGCAACAAATGAAAATCCAAAATTCCGTGTGTCACAAAATTAGAATATTACTTAAGGCTAATACAAAAAAGGGATTTTTAGAAATGTTGGCCAACTGAAAAGTATGAAAATGAAAAATATGAGCATGTACAATACTCAATACTTGGTTGGAGCTCCTTTTGCCTCAATTACTGCGTTAATGCGGCGTGGCATGGAGTCCATGAGTTTCTGGCACTGCTCAGGTGTTATGAGAGCCCAGGTTGCTCTGATAGTGGCCTTCAACTCTTCTGCGTTTTTGGGTCTGGCATTCTGCATCTTCCTTTTCACAATACCCCACAGATTTTCTATGGGGCTAAGGTCAGGGGAGTTGGCGGGCCAATTTAGAACAGAAATACCATGGTCCGTAAACCAGGCACGGGTAGATTTTGCGCTGTGTGCAGGCGCCAAGTCCTGTTGGAACTTGAAATCTCCATCTCCATAGAGCAGGTCAGCAGCAGGAAGCATGAAGTGCTCTAAAACTTGCTGGTAGACGGCTGCGTTGACCCTGGATCTCAGGAAACAGAGTGGACCGACACCAGCAGATGACATGGCACCCCAAACCATCACTGATGGTGGAAACTTTACACTAGACTTCAGGCAACGTGGATCCTGTGCCTCTCCTGTCTTCCTCCAGACTCTGGGACCTCGATTTCCAAAGGAAATGCAAAATTTGCATGGTTGGGTGATGGTTTGGGGTGCCATGTCATCTGCTGGTGTCGGTCCACTCTGTTTCCTGAGATCCAGGGTCAACGCAGCCGTCTACCAGCAAGTTTTAGAGCACTTCATGCTTCCTGCTGCTGACCTGCTCTATGGAGATGGAGATTTCAAGTTCCAACAGGACTTGGCGCCTGCACACAGCGCAAAATCTACCCGTGCCTGGTTTACGGACCATGGTATTTCTGTTCTAAATTGGCCCGCCAACTCCCCTGACCTTAGCCCCATAGAAAATCTGTGGGGTATTGTGAAAAGGAAGATGCAGAATGCCAGACCCAAAAACGCAGAAGAGTTGAAGGCCACTATCAGAGCAACCTGGGCTCTCATAACACCTGAGCAGTGCCAGAAACTCATGGACTCCATGCCACGCCGCATTAACGCAGTAATTGAGGCAAAAGGAGCTCCAACCAAGTATTGAGTATTGTACATGCTCATATTTTTCATTTTCATACTTTTCAGTTGGCCAACATTTCTAAAAATCCCTTTTTTGTATTAGCCTTAAGTAATATTCTAATTTTGTGACACACGGAATTTTGGATTTTCATTTGTTGCCACTTCAAATCATCAAAATTAAATGAAATAAACATTTGAATGCATCAGTCTGTGTGCAATGAATAAATATAATGTACAAGTTACACCTTTTGAATGCAATTACTGAAATAAATCAAGTTTTTCAAAATATTCTAATTTACTGGCTTTTACCTGTATAGCATACGTATTTGTGTTGGTTGTTTCCTACGTGCCGATAAAGAGCATTTTCAGCTGCTTATATATCAACGTCTGGGATTGTTTTCCTTGTGAGGTGGTTTTGAAGGCGATCCACAGAGGCCGCCTGTCATCAGATCAGATCTCAGCAGTCCTCCTCCTCCTCGCTGGCGAGCTGCAACACCGAGAAGAGTTATCCACTACAAAGACCTACTGCTTTCAAATTCTTTCCTGTTTAGACAAGGCCCTGAGGTATGCAACATGGATCACATCACCAAATGCCTCATGGGGAGATTATAGCAGGAAGCAAATAAATATGTGTTACAGTTATACAGTACATTTGGACATTTCACCCTGATTGACAGAAGGACTAATCCTCAAGACGAGTCACTACTTTGTTGATATTGTCAAATCGGGCATAATGCACTTAAATAAACACAGCAGGGAAGTTTAGGAAGTATAAAAGAGTCAAAGTATGTATCATAGAAATCTCGATTCGTGGTTGTGGATTTGTTCCTAAGGTGATTATTTTAATAGTACCGTATTTTCCGCACCATAAGGCGCCCTGGGTTATAAGCCGCGCCTTCAATGAACGGCATATTTCAAAACTTTGTCCACCTATAAGCCGCCCCGTGTTATAAGCCGCATCTAACTGCGCTAAAGGAATGTCAAAAAAAACAGTCAGATAGGTCAGTCAAACTTTAATAATATATTAAAAACCAGCGTGATGTGGGCGCGCATGGAGTCGTATATCAACATGGACGGAGCTGCGTGAAAAAAGCCACCCGGCCTCTTCGCGTAAACTTACCTTAACCACTCGCTCATCTTTTCTTCATCCATCCCTTCGAGTTAGCTTTTATGATGACGCCGGCTGGAAAGGTCTCTTTTGGCAAGGTCTTCCTTTTGAATATCACCATGGGTGGAAGTTTCTGGCCATTAGCATGGCAAGCTAGAACCACAGTGAAGGATGACTTCTCATTCCCTGTGGTGCGAATATTCACCGTACGTGCTCCCGTTGTATTCACAGTGCGGTTCACAGGAATATCAAAAGTCAGTGGAACCTCGTCCATGTTGATAATGTTCTCTGACCGGATCTTTTTTTCAGCTATCTTGTTTTTACAATATGCACGGAAAGTAGCCAGCTTTTCTTGAAAGTCTTTAGGCAGTTGCTGTGAAATAGTAGTCCGTGTGCGGATGGAGAGATTGCGTCTTTTCATGAACCAGAAACCTGTCGCTTAGTAGGAGCCATTTTGTGGTCTTTACATATGTAAACACACAAAGGAAATGAAACGTAATATCCGCGCGCTTCTTCTTCTTCTACGCGGGCGGGTGGTTGCTTACAGTAGAAGAAGAAGCGCTTCCTGTTCTATGGGGGCGGGTGCTTACCTTGGCGGTTGCTTGCGTAGAAGAAGAAGCACTTCCTCTTCTACGGGGAAAAAAGATGGCGGCTGTTTACCGTAGTTGCGAGACCGAAACTTTATGAAAATGAATCTTAATATTAATCCATATATAAAGCGCACCGGGTTATAAGCCGCACTGTCAGCTTTTGAGTAAATTTGTGGTTTTTAGGTGCGGCTAATAGTGCGGAAAATACGGTAATACAAAAAAAAAAAAGTAACTCGCCCTCATTCTGGAGCTCCAAGCAACAATCTCACCTCATGGGGTACGGGTCATGTCTACACTAAGTCCTTTAAAGCAGGGGTGCTCACACTTTTTCTGCAGGCGAGCTACTTTTCAATTGATCAAGTCGTGGGGATCTACCTCATTCATATATATCATTTATATTTACTTATTTATGAAATATATGTTTTTGTTAATAAGTTAAAGGTGTTTAATGATAATGCAAGCATGTTTAACACATATAGTTAATATTGTTAACAAGTTAAAGGTGTTTAATGATAATACAAGCATGTTTAACACATATAGTTAATATTGTTAACAAGCTAAAGGTGTTTAATGATAATACAAGCATGTTTAACACATATAGTTAATATAGTTAACAAGTTAAAGGTGTTTAAAGATAATGCAAGCATGTTTAACACATATAGTTAATATTGTTAACAAGTTAAGGTGTTTAAAGATAATACAAGCATGTTTAACACATATAGTTAATATTGTTAACAAGTTAAAGGTGTTTAATGATAATACAAGCATGTTTAACACATATAGTTAATATTGTTAATAAGTTAAAGGCTTTAAAGATAATGCAAGTATGTTTAACACATATAGTTAATATTGTTAACAAGTTAAGGTGTTTAAAGATAATACAAGCATGTTTAACACATATAGATTCCTTTCTTTCATGAAGACAAGAATATAAGTTGGTGTATTACCTGATTCTGATGACTTGCATTGATTGGAATCAGACAGTAGTGCTAAAAACGTCCGCATTTTCGAATGGAGGAGAAAAAAAGTCCTCCTTTCTGTCCAATACCACATGAAAGTGGTTGGTTTTTGGCATCTTATTTGTCCGGCTTCCGTACTCCTTTGTATACTCTTTACAAGAAATACATTGTCGGCAAACTCCGTAGCTTGCTAGCTTGTGCACGCCAGCTTTCTGAGACTCTTATTTTGTTAGCGCAACTGTGCAACTGTGCGGTCGGTCTTTGGAGTTTTGACGACAGGTACGGAGCCAGAGTCTGTTGAAATAAAGTGTTTCTCGCCTTCCAGTCGGTCATTTTAATGAGCTGGCAGCAGCCAGCGTCATCTCAGAAGACCCTCGGGTGCCGTGAATGTCAATCAAGTGACGAAAGTGACGTCATAGTGAAGATTTATGATCGCTCATTTTTAGGACAATTTTTTTAATGCCTGGCTGGTGATCGACTGACACACCCTCCGAGATCGACCGGTAGCTCGCGATCGACGTAATGAGCACCCCTGCTTTAAACCTTTAAACGGATAATTATTTAGCCTAAGTCCCGTTTCAGCCACACTAAACGGGGCGGTATGGCTCGGCTGGTAGAGTGGCCGTGCCAGCAACTTGGTCAGGTTGTGGTCTGACCAAGTGTGGGTGGCTCCCAGCGCCACCCAAACTGCTTTAAATGCACAAACCCCGTTTCCGTATGAGTTGGGAAATAGTGTTAGATGTAAATATAAACGGAATACAATGATTTGCAAATCATTTTCAAGCCATATTCAGTTGAATATGCTACAAAGACAACATATTTGATGTTCAAACTCATAATAATTATCTTAGAATTTCACGGCTGCAACACGTGTCAAAGTAGTTAGGAAAGGGCATGTTCACCACTGTGTTACATGACCTTTCCTTTTAACAACACACAATAAACGATTGGGAACTGAGGAAACTAATTGTTGAAGCTTTGAAAGTGGAATTCTTTCCCATTCTTGTTTTATGTAGAGCTTCAGTCGTTCAACAGTCCGGGGTCTCCGCTGTCGTATTTTACAATTCATAATGCGCCACACATTTTCGATGGGAGACAGGTCTGGACTGCAGGCGGGCCAGGAAAGTACCCGCACTCTTTTTTTACGAACACGTGTTGAATGTGGCTTGGCATTGTCTTGCTGAAATAAGCAGGGGCGTCCATGAAAAAGACGGCGCTTAGATGGCAGCATATGTTTTTCCAAAACCTGTATGTACCTTTCAGCATTAATGGTGCCTTCACAGATGTGTAAGTTACCCATGCCTTGGGCACTAATGCACCCCCATACCATCACACATGCTGCCTTTTACACTTTGCATTGATAACAGTCTGGATGGTTCGCTTCCCCTTTGGTCCAGGATTACACGATGTCGAATATTTCCAAAAACAATTTGAAATGTGGACTCGTCAGACCACAGAACACTTTTCCACTTTGCATGAGTCCATCTTAGATGATCTCGGGCCTAGAGAAGCCGGCGGCGTTTCTGGGTGTTGTTGATAAATGGCTTTCGCTTAGCATAGTAGAGCTTTAACTTGCCCTTACAGATGTAGCGATGAACTGTATTTAGTGACAGTGGTTTTCTGAAGTGTTCCTGAGCCCATGTGGTGATATCCTTTAGAGATTGATGTGGGTTTTTGATACAGTGCCGTCTGAGGGATGGAAGGTCACGGTCATTCAATGTTTGTTTCCGGCCATGCCGCTTACGTGGAGTGATTTCTCCAGATTCTCTGAACCTTTTGATGATATTACGGACCGTAGATGTTGAAATCCCTAAATTTCTTGCAATTGCACTTTGAGAAACATTGTTCTTAAACTGTTTGACTATTTGCTCACGCAGTTGTGGACAAAGGGGTGTACCTCGCCCCATCCTTTCTTGTGAAAGACTGAGCATATTTTTGGGAAGCTGTTTTTATACCCAATCATGGCACCCACCTGTTCCCAATTAGCCTGCACACCTGTGGAATGTTCCAAATAAGTGTTTGATGAGCAGCGTTTAAGGTCCCCCTCCTCGGACACAAGTAAGTGCACCGTGTATTTCTTGAATATCCGGCTCTTAGCTTTGTATGGACTCATTGATCGTTTAAAAACTGAGTTCGGGGAGGAAGTGACGCCAGAAAGACCTCGCCCCACAGCCAGCTTCATAACAACCGGAGCTAAAAAGATGGAGGCGAGTCATCCAGACATGCCCGTGTTTCTCCTTCTTCTTGTCACGTTCAAACACCGAACGATCTATTAAACAAGACAAGAAGCAAGGAATCGAGCAGAGACAGATGTGACGACCGGGTCGCATGATGATGCGGGGTTTGTTCTCCCAGGATGTAAACGGACTTCGGACACATCATGCAGGTAGGAAATGATTTATTTTAGGAATAAATCAGACAAAGAAAAACGTGCTCATAGCACAGAAGGCAAAAACCAAAGGGGCTAGCGTGGAAGCTAGCAGGAATCAAAACTGTTGTCGACTGTTGCATAAAGCAAATTAGGAAGCCAGACCGAGTGAGGCCAGGGTGTAGACTATGTCCCGGCAAGAAATCTGCGTTCAAAGAACTCCGGCTTATTAGTGATTCCCAGAGCCCAAAAAAAGTCTGCGGGCTATAGAGCGTTTTCTATTGGGGCTCCAGTACTATGGAATGCCCTCCCGGTAACAATTAGAGATGCTACCTCAGTAGAAGCATTTAAGTCCCATCTTAAAACTCATTTGTATACTCTAGCCTTTAAATAGCCCCCCTGTTAGACCAGTTGATCTGCCGTTTCTTTTCTTTTCTCCTCTGCTCCCCTGTTCCTTGTGGAGGGGGGGGGGGGGGGGGGGGGCACAGGTCCGGTGGCCATGGATGAAGTGCTGGCTGTCCAGAGTCGGGACCCGGGGTGGACCGCCCGCCTGTGCATCGGCTGGGAACATCTCTGCGCTGCTGACCCGTCTCCGCTCGGGATGGTGTCCTGCTGGCCGCACTATGGACTGGACTCTTACTATTATGTTGGATCCACTATGGACTGGACTCTCACAATATTATGTCAGACCCACTCGACATCCATTGCTTTCGGTCTCCCCTACAGGGGGGGGGGGGGGGGGGGGGGGGGTTACCCACATATGCGGTACTCTCCAAGGTTTCTCATAGTCATTCACATCGACGTCCCACTGGGGTGAGTTTTTCCTTGCCCTTATGTGGGCTTTGTACCGAGGATGTTGTTGTGGCTTGTGCAGCCCTTTGAGACACTTGTGATTTAGGGCTATATAAATAAACATTGATTGATTGATTGATTGATAGACTAAATAGCCCTCTGATTAGTGCCCGGCCAACAGGTGAGCGTCCTGAACACTAACCAGAGGCAGGTGAGTGCAATCTGCCGTCATGGCAACTGAAACAAACAAACTCAAAGAAGTGCTGGACTCGAAAACGTAAACAGACTTTGATCCGGGCAGCGGATCATAACAGCATAGTTTAATTTTGCCCATGAGGAGAAACGTTTGGAGCTGCACACTCAGTTACAGTTTCACCCTACGCTCTAAGGCACAGCCCCGCGCGCTCCTCTATTTATTCAAGAGTTCCCTAGTTAACATCACTGAGGCTGCCTCTAAAGGGAGGGGTAATGCAAGACACAAAACGTGATTATTCAGAATGGAAATGTGCTTAGGACACCTCATTCTCATCGTTGGCAATACTTTTGGCAATATAGTGTATATTTACTGGGACTTTGAGGGTGAGGCAGGGGTACGACATGTCGATGGAAACAGAGAATATGTCACAAAGTCGTTTCAAAGGTACTTTGTTCTTCTCTGCTCGTCCACATGTGCATCCAACACAATGGTGGAGTGCCATCATGACAGCAGAAGTGCTAGCAAAACATTTGGGTGTGTTTTTAATTGACTTCTCTCAACGGCGCATTCCGTGGCAGCGACACGGCCTCACCACAATGCAACTTCTGTTCCAGAGATGAAACAAACGTGAGTCTTCTTCAGGAGTCCACAGGCCCGGGGCACATACTGTTGTTTATACAGCATGTACAGGAAAGATGGGCTCATGGAGCGGGTGTTGTCCAATGATACATTCATCAATGACGCAGGGAAAAGGGTTTTTTTCTTTAAAAAAGTGTTTGTTCGGCGGAATAATCCGAAAATTGATACAACTAAAATACGATCAATATCAATTTGATCCAAGTGTGGTTGATATTTTTCAGCTATTTTTTGTCAGTGTCTTTTCTGCCCTGAAGAAATAAGTACGTTGATGCAGGAGGACTTGATGCAGGAGGACTTGATGCAGGAGGACATTGATGCAGGAGGACTTTGCAGGCAAAAAGGCTTTGGAAAAAGTATTTAAATGACTTAAGTGATTTAAGATGTTGACTTTATTTTGCTGAAACAAATGTATGCATGTAATATAATGTCTTGTTTATCAGTTTAAAATAGTTCACAAATGTGTTTAATAACAACAAACACTGAATTTTAACGGGTGATAATCAGGTGTTATTTAAAAAAAAATACTGAGGTTTTTTTTAATTTTTTTTATTTAATTCTAATTAGACAAAAATGGAATCCACAACTTTAAAAAAATATATATTAAGGCACTTAAGAATGGCTTTGCCCCCCAACCCCTAAATAAAATCCTGACACGAGAGCACTATTTAACACAGTATTATTATACAGAGTATTATTCACAGTATTTATTACAGAGTATTATTTAACACAGTATTATTATACAGAGTATTATTTAACACAGTATTATTATACAGAGTATTATTTAACACAGTATTATACAGAGTATTATTTCACACAGTATTATTATACAGAGTATTATTCACAGTATTTATATACAGAGTATGATTTACCACAGTATTATTATACAGAGTATTATTTAACACAGTATTATACAGAGTATTATTTCACACAGTATTATTATACAGAGTATTATTCACAGTATTTATATACAGAGTATGATTTACCACAGTATTATTATACAGAGTATTATTTCACACAGTATTATTATACAGAGTATTATTTAACACAGTATTATACCGAGTATTATTTCACACAGTATTATTATTCAGAGTATTATTTAACACAGTATTATTATACAGAGTATTATTCACAGTATTTATTACAGAGTATTATTTAACACAGTATTATTATACAGAGTATTATTTAATACAGTATTATACAGAGTATTATTTCACACAGTATTATATACAGAGTATTATTCACAGTATTTATATACAGAGTATTATTATACAGAGTATTATTTCACACAGTATTATTATACAGAGTATTATTTAACACAGTATTATACAGAGTATTATTTCACACAGTATTATTATACAGAGTATTATTTAACACAGTATTATACAGAGTATTATTTAACACAGTATTATTATACAGAGTATTATTCACAGTATTTATATACAGAGTATTATTTAACACAGTATTATTATACAGAGTATTATTTAACACAGTATTATTATACAGAGTATCATTCACAGTATTATTATACAGAGTATTATTTAACACAGTATTATTATACAGAGTATTATTCACAGTATTATTATACAGAGTATTATTCACAGTATTATTATACAGAGCATTATTCACAGTATTATTATACAGAGTATTATTTATCACAGTATTATTATACAGAGTATTATTCACAGTATTATTATACAGAGTATTATTCACAGTATTATTATACAGAGTATTATTCACAGTATTTATATACAGAGTATTATTTAACACAGTATTATTATACAGAGTATTATTCACAGTATTTATACACAGAGTATTATTTAACACAGTATTATACAGAGTATTATTTAACACAGTATTATACAGAGTATTATTTACCACAGTATTATTATACAGAGTATTATTCACAGTATTATTATACAGAGTATTATTCACAGTATTATTATACAGAGTATTATTCACAGTATTTATATACAGAGTATTATTTAACACAGTATTATTATACAGAGTATTATTCACAGTATTATTATACAGAGTATTATTCACAGTATTATTATACAGAGTACTTTTCACAGTATTATTATACAGAGTATTATTTAACACAGTATTATTATACAGAGTATTATTCACAGTATTATTATACAGAGTATTATTCACAGTATTTATACACAGAGTATTATTTAACACAGTATTATACAGAGTATTATTTAACACAGTATTATACAGAGTATTATTTAACACAGTATTATACAGAGTATTATTTACCACAGTATTATTATACAGAGTATTATTCACAGTATTTATATACAGAGTATTATTTACCACAGTATTATTATACAGAGTATTATTTCACAGTATTATTACACAGAGTATTCTCCAGGTTTCACCGACTAAAGCCCAAAGTGAAACGGACAAAAGTGAAAAGAAGCATTAGACGACACTATGAACTATGACCTATGACACTATGACCTATGATCTATGACACAATGACACTATGACCTATAACACTATGACCTCATCTACACTAAGCACCAAATTACTATAGTTTGACTATTATTTGCACACTCTTGACTATAGTCAAGAGTGTGCAAATAATAGTCTGTAAGTAATGTATGAATATATATTTGGATTCAGAAGAAATGGTGATTATTAAAGGACCGGATTTGACGCTGTGGCGTATTTGCTTCCCAAATATATGACACAATATTAATCCATTCATACATTCTATTACTTGAACTTACTTTCATTTAAAAAAAACTAAATTTTTAAGGTGTGCTGAATTGTATTTTATTTTGTAGTAATAGTAGCGACTTCCTTGTTCATTCACGGAATCCGGTCAACTTCCTTTTGTTTTCACTTTACTGAACTGTGCATGCAAGTGACGTTGGGTAGTGTCAACAGTCGGCTGGAAGAAACAATCTGATTTGGGCCACTTTTGGCCTGCAAACATTAGATGCTAATAATACTCTGAGGTAAACATTTTGAAATGACGTGCGGTAAACGTTATTAAACCAGTTTGTCTGCTTGTCTTGACAGCAACTTACCCGCAGTAATGCACGCAACCACGTTCAGAGCGGGTGTGGTCACGTGACAAAACACCAGGAATTAGCTGCATTTCTGCCAGATCACATTCATTAATTCATTGTCTCAATGGTGGCTCTAAGGGTACAAGGTCATTCAAGTCCAATTGTGTAGGGATCTAAAGATACAAGGTCATTCAAGTCAAATTGTGTAGGGATCTAAGGGCACAAGGTCATTCAAGTCAAATTGTGTTAGGCTCTAAGGATACAAGGTCATTCAAGTCCAATTGTGTAGGGATCTAAGGGCACAAGGTCATTCAAGTCAAATTGTGTTAGGCTCTAAGGATACAAGGTCATTCAAGTCCAATTGTGTAGGGATCTAAGGGCACAAGGTCATTCAAGTCCAATTGTGTAAGGCTCTAAGAATACAAGGTCATTCAAGTCAAACTGTGTAGGGCTCTAAGGATACAAGGTCATTCAAGTCAAATTGTGTAGGGCTCTAAGGATACAAGGTCATTCAAGTCAAATTGTGTAGGGCTCTAAGGATACAAGGTCATTCAAGTCAAATCGTGTAGGGCTCTAAGGATACAAGGTCATTCAAGTCCAATTGTATAAGGCTCAAAGAATACAAGGTCATTCAAGTCAAATTGTGTAGGGATTTAAGAATACAAGATCATTCAAGTGACATTGTGTTGGGCTCTAGGAATACAAGGTCATTCAAGTTAAATTGTGTAGGGATGTAAGGATACAAGGTCATTTACGTAAGTCAAATTGTGTAGGGCTTTAAGGATACAAGGTCATTCAAGTCAAATTGTGTAGGGATCTAATGATACAAGGTCATTCAAGTCAAATTGTGTAGGGCTCTAAGGGTACAATGTCATTCAAGTCTAATTGTGTAGGGCTCTAAGGTCATTCAAGTCAAATTGTGTAGGAATCTAAGGATACAAGGTCATTCAAGTCAAATTGTATAGGGATCTAAGGATACAAGGTCATTCAAGTCAAATTGTGTAGGGCTCTAAGGGTACAAGGTCATTCAAGTCAAATTGTATAGGGCTCTAAGGGTACAAGGTCATTCAAGTCAAATTGTGTAGGGCTCTAAGGTCATTCAAGTCAAATTGTGTAGGAATCTAAGGATACAAGGTCATCCATCCATCCATCCATCCATCTTCTTCCGCTTATCCGAGGTCGGGTCGCGGGGGCAGCAGCCTAAGCAGGGAAGCCCAGACTTCCCTCTCCCCAGCCACTTCGTCCAGCTCTTCCTGTGGGACCCCGAGGCGTTCCCAGGCCAGCCGGGAGACATAATCTTCCCAACGTGTCCTGGGTCTTCCCCGTGGCCTCCTACCGGTCGGACGTGCCCTAAACACCTCCCTAGGGAGGCGTTCGGGTGGCATCCTGACCAGATGCCCGAACCACCTCATCTGGCTCCTCTCCATGTGCAGGAGCAGCGGCTTTACTTTGAGCTCCTCCCGGATGGCAGAGCTTCTCACCCTATCTCTAAGGGAGAGCCCCGCCACCCGGCGGAGGAAACTCATTTCGGCCGCTTGTACCCGTGAGCTTGTCCTTTCGGTCATAACCCAAAGCTCATGACCATAGGTGAGGATGGGAACGTAGATCGACCGGTAAATTGAGAGCTTTGCCTTCCGGCTCAGCTCCTTCTTCACCACAACGGATCGATACAGCGTCCGCATTACTGAAGACGCCGCACCGATCCGCCTGTCGATCTCACGATCCACTCTTCCCCCACTCGTGAACAAGACTCCGAGGTACTTGAACTCCTCCACTTGGGGCAAAATCTCCTCCCCAACCCGGAGATGGCACTCCACCCTTTTCCGGGCGAGAACCATGGACTCGGACTTGGAGGTGCTGATTCTTATCCCAGTCGCTTCACACTCGGCTGCGAACCGATCCAGTGAGAGCTGAAGATCCTGGCCAGATGAAGCCATCAGGACCACATCATCTGCAAAAAGCAGAGACCTAATCCTGCAGCCACCAAACCAGATCCCCTCAACGCCTTGACTGCGCCTAGAAAATCTGTCCATAAAAGTTATGAACAGAATCGGTGACAAAGGGCAGCCTTGGCGGAGTCCAACCCTCACTGGAAACGTGTCCGACTTACTGCCGGCAATGCGGACCAAGCTCTGGCACTGAGCATACAGGGAGCGGACTGCCACAATCAGACAGTACGATACCCCACACTCTCTGAGCACTCCCCACAGGACTTCCCGAGGGACACGGTCGAATGCCTTCTCCAAGTCCACAAAACACATGTAGACTGGTTGGGCAAACTCCCATGCACCCTCAAGGACCATGCCGAGAGTATAGAGCTGGTCCACAGTTCCACGACCAGGACGAAAACCACACTGTTCCTCCTGAATCCGAGGTTCGACTATCCGGCGTAGCCTCCTCTCCAGTACACCTGAATAGACCTTACCGGGAAGGCTGAGGAGTGTGATCCCACGATAGTTAGAACACACCCTCCGGTTCCCCTTCTTAAAGAGAGGAACCACCACCCCGGTCTGCCAATCCAGAGGCACCGCCCCCGATGTCCACGCGATGCTGCAGATTAGGACACCTGACTCTCATCATTTGGATGGTTGGCCAAATACTTTTGGCGATATAGTGTATTATGAATAAAAAGCTTGACTTTGTCATGTTGGACTTTCCTGTTTTTGATCATTATGTGTATGTGTGTATGTGTATATGTATATGTATATGTATATGTATGTGTATGTGTATGTGTATGTGTATATGTACAGTATGTGTATATATATAGGCACACATTACACTTTGTTTCATAGGTGTTTTATGTCGGGTAAGGAAGGTAAACAATCAAGTTAAATACAGATTTAAACTGAGCCAAGTCCACTAAAATCCAGCCGTCCTTGGGAGTTCCTAAAATGTTTTAGCTGGTGTGTCATGTTTCTCCTTTTAGCTTATCAGGAGTGCACACTGAACACGTCTGTGCAGTTTCTTCTTTTTTTTTTTTTGCAGCTGGCAAGTCAGACTTTTGGCAAATGAAAACCTCCACTTGTGGGAACATATAATGATGTTGTTCACAGCGCAACATGAAAACATATTCAATAAGCAAACACATAAGCCATCATACACACAGAACTCATACCCGTCAAATTATTTGAGTATTTAAAGGGGAACATTATCACAATTTCAGAATGGTTAAAACCATTAAAAATCAGTTCCCAGTGGCTTATTTTATTTTTTGAAGTTTTTTTTCAAAATTTTACCCATCACGCAATATCCCTAAAAAAAAGCTTCAAAGTGCCTGATTTTAACCATCGTTATATACACCCGTCCATTTTCCTGTGACGTCACACAGTGATGCCGACACAAACAAACATGGCGCATAGAACAGCAAGCTATAGCGACATTAGCCTCGGATTCAGACTCGGATTTCAGCGGCTTAAGCGATGCAACAGATTATGCATGTATTGAAACGGATGGTTGTAGTGTGGAGGCAGGTAGCGAAAACCAAATTGAAGAAGAAACTGAAGCTGTATCGGTTTGAACCGTATGCAAGCGAAACCGACGAAAACGACACGACAGCCAGCGACACGGGAGAAAGCGAGGACCAATTCGGCGATCGCCTTCTAACCAACGATTGGTATGTGTTTGTTTGGCATTAAAGGAAACTAACAACTATGAACTAGGTTTACAGCATATGAAATACATTTGGCAACAGCATGCACTTTGAGAGTGCAGACAGCCCAATTTTAATCAATTAATATATTCTGTAGACATACCCTCATCCGCGCTCTTTCCCTGAAAGCTGATCTGTCCAGTTCTGGAGTTGATGTCAGCAGGCCAGGGACGCTAGGGTCGATATTCTTCTCTTGATCATCTTCGGTGAGCCAAGACATCCAGGGGGTTTAGCTCGCTCGTCTGCGGGAACAAACTGCCGCCATTGCTTGCCGTGCTACCGAGGTCCTTTGTCCCTGAATTGCTCACACACTCCGGCAGATTGGATTGAAGCGACTGGGGATGGGAATCAGCACCTCCAAGTCCGAGTCCATGGTTCTCTCCCGGAAAAGGGTGGAGTGCCATCTCCGGGTTGGGGAGGAGATCTTGCCCCAAGTGGAGGAGTTCAAGTACCTCGGAGTCTTGTTCACGAGTGGGGGAAGAGTGGATCGTGAGATCGACAGGCGGATCGGTGCGGCGTCTTCAGTAATGCGGACGCTGTATCGATCCGTTGTGGTGAAGAAGGAGCTGAGCCGGAAGGCAAAGCTCTCGATTTACCGGTCGATCTACGTTCCCATCCTCACCTATGGTCATGAGCTTTGGGTTATGACCGAAAGGACAAGATCACGGGTACAAGCGGCCGAAATGAGTTTCCTCCGCCGAGTGGCGGGTCTCTCCCTTAGAGATAGGGTGAGAAGCTCTGTCATTCGGGGGGAGCTCAAAGTAAAGCCGCTGCTCCTCCACATGGAGAGGAGCCAGATGAGGTGGTTCGGGCATCTGGTCAGGATGCCACCCGAACGCCTCCCTAGGAAGGTGTTTCGGGCACGTCCGACCGGTAGGAGGCCACGGGGAAGACCCAGGACACGCTGGGAAGACTATCTCTCCCGGCTGGCCTGGGAACGCCTCGGGATCCCCCGGGAGGAGCTGGACCAAGTGGCTGGGGAGAGGGAAGTCTGGGCTTCCCTGCTTAAGCTGCTGTCCCCGCGACCCGACCTCGGACAAGCGGAAGAAGATGGATGGATGGATGGATGGACTCCGGAAGATTCAATGGGGGTCTGGCGGCAGATTTCTTTGACTTTATGGTTGGAAATGCATCTGCTTTGAGTGTCGCAGGATATCCACACATTCTTGCCATCTCTGTCGTAGCATAGCTTTGGTCGGTAAAGTGTGCGGAACAAACGTCCAATTTCTTGCCACTTTGGCATCTTTGGGCCACTGGTGCAACTTGAATCCGTCCCTGTTGGTGTTGTTACACCCTCCGACAACACACCGACGAGGCATGATGTCTCCAAGGTAGGGAAAACAAGTCGAAAAAACGGAAAATAACAGAGCTGATTTGACTCGGTGTTTGAGAAAGTGACGTCATCGCTCCGAGAGCGAATAATAGAAAGGCGTTTAATTCGCCAAAATTCACCCATTTAGAGTTCGGAAATCGGTTAAAAAAATATATGGTCTTTTTTCTGCAACATCAAGGTATATATTGACGCTTACGTAGGTCTGGTGATAATGTTCCCCTTTAAACGTCAATAAAGACAAATCAGCATGTTGAGGAAACTCCAGTATAGTGATAACTAGGGATGTCCGATAATGGCTTGTTTGCCGATATCCGATATTCCGATATTGTCCAACTCTTAATTACCGATACCGATATCAACCGATATATACAGTGGTGGAATTAACACATTATTATGCCTAATTTGGACAAGCAGGTATGGTGAAGATAAGATCCTTTTTAAAAAAATGAATAAAATAAATTAAAAACATTTTCTTGAATGAAAAAGAAAGTAAAACAATATAGAAACAGTTACATAGAAACTAGTAATTAATGAAAATGAGTCAAATGAAGTGTTAAAGGTTAGTACTATTAGTGGAGCAGCAGCACGCACAATCATGTGTGCTTACGGACTGTATCCCTTGCAGACTGTATTGATATATATTGATATATAATGTAGGAACCTACCACAATATTAATAACAGAAAGAAACAACCCTTTTGTGTGAATGAGTGTAAATGGGGGAGGGAGGTTTTTTGGGTTGGTGCACTAATTGTAAGTGTATCTTGTGTTTTTTATGTTGATTTAATAAAAATAAAAATTTAAAATTAAAAAAAACGATACCGATAATAAAAAAACAATATTGATAATTTCTGATAGTACGTTTTAAAGCATTTATCGGCCGATAATATCGGCAAGCCGATATTATCGGACATCTCTAGTGATAACTATGTTGTCTTTGTATTCTATTTATCTATCTATCTATATATTGTATGTTTATATATATATATATATATATATATATATATATATATATGTATATATATGTGTGTGTTTTTGCTTGTATATGAGTGTATGTGTATGTTTATTTGTATGCACATATTTATGTATGCATATATACATGTATGTATGTATATGTTTGTACAGGTGTATCTATATTTATGTTTTTATATATATACACACATTTTATATCCATATATATGTATATATATATGTATATATATATATATATATATATATATATATATATATATATATATATATATATATATATATATATATATATATATATATATATATATATACGTATATATATATATATATATATATCATACTTGCCAACCTTGAGACCTCCGATTTCGGGAGGAGGGTGGGCGTGGTCAGGGTGGGAGGGGGCCGTGGTTGGGGCGTGGCTAAACGGGGAGGAGTATATTTACATCTAGAATTCACCAAGTCAAGTATTTCATATATATATATAACGAATACTTGATGTTCAGTGAATTCTAGCTCTATATATATATATATATATATATATATATATATATATATATATATATATATATATATATATATATATATATATATACGTATATATATATATATTTATTTTACTATATGTATATACAGTATATATATATATATATATATACATGTATATATATATTAATTTTATTATATATATATATATATATATATATATATATATATATATATATATATATATATATATATATATATATATATATATATAAAATAAATACTTGAATTTCAGTGTTCATTTATTTACACATATACACACACACATAACACTCATCTACTCATTGTTGAGTTAAGGGTTGAATTGTCCATCCTTGTTCTATTCTCTGTCACTATTTTTCTAACCATGCTGAACTCTCTGATGATGCATTGCTGTGTGGCACGCACAAAAGTGTTTATCAAATGCACTAGATGGCAGTATTGTCCTGTTTAAGAGTGTCACAACATTGCTGTTTACGGCAGACGAACTGCTTTACGGTATACAAAAACGTGACTGCTGTTGTTGTGTGTTGTTGCCGCGCTGGGAGGACGTTAATGAAACTGCCTAACAATAAACCCACATAAGAAACCAAGAACTCGCCCTCCATCATTCTACAGTTATAACGTGATTGGGCAGGTATGCTGGTTATATTGTGGGTTAGCGGACTCAGGTCCTCATTGACCTGAGTCCGCCTGAATTTCGGGAGATTTTGTCCCGGGAGGTTTTCGGGAGAGGCGCTGAATTTCGGGAGTCTCCCGGAAAATCCGGGAGAGTTGGCAAGTATGATATATATATATATAAAATATATATACGACAAAGCAACAACATGTCTTATAAATTACGTTTTCGTGTCGGTGTCTGTACGTTTCAACAATGAGGTCCATAAACAGAATGAAAATGTGAGATTGAATTGCAATCACTTAGACTAACAGAGGAAAAATAAATAAAGTAAGTAAGACACATGTTGAATCCAAATCATTTCAAATGTCAATTTTCATTATTTGAAGACTAAATTCTAAAGTCTAAATCCTGCACGACAAAGTCACACAACTGGAAAATCAATTGACGTGATCTGATCAGTTTCAATGATCCTGCCTTCAATTACTTGGAATTCAGTTCATTTGTAAAAAAACTAAATAGATTTGAGGTAATTAAGCTTCTTTTTTTCATTTGTATTGTAGCTTAGTTCAGCTATATTCTTCTGGGTAATGTAGAATAGTTTTTAAGTTTGGTAGTGTGCCCAACTCTGGAAATGGGTGTGGGCTCTTTAGGGTTAAGTCATTTTAGATAAATCCAATGAAACTCCCAACATCATGAGCAACAACAGGTACCACCACCATGGTGAAGAATAGGTGAATAAAAAAAGCAAAGGCCAGTATTTAACGTGACATACTAAGCCAGCAATTACACTTCCAAATCATTGCCTCGATCTCTAGAGTCAGGCAGCAAATGGGATGATTGACGACACGCCAACTCACGTGAGCACCTGTGGATTTTCTGCGGTGGCCTCAGGAAGGCTTTCAGCCATTTCAGGATTTCCCCAAGTCTTCATTGCACATGTAATCAGGCCCTCATTGGAAGCACCATGTTAGAGACCCTCATCACTCAGCGGCAGCTGGCCAGGGACTAGGACTGTTAGCCAGGGATCAGCCATAATCGCTGTGGACAGCTTCACCTCATCGACTGTGGCATTTAGAGCCAGGAACCAAATACAACTCCTCATCAATCTTCTTCTTTTAGGAACAAAAATAATCATCTGTCCACATTAAAACAAATTGGCCGGTCGTCAGGTGTGTTTTGAAGCCTGAAAAAAGCCTGAACATGATTTGGTTCATCCTGATCTATTACAGGTGGGTCCGAAGTTTTTGACTTGGGGCCACATTGGGTTAAAAAAAAATGTGGCCAGAGGCCAAAAGCAGACTACATGTGAAGTATATATATATATATATATATATATATATATATATATATATATATATATATATATATATATACAGTATGTATTAGTATTGTACCGCGATACTAATGAATCCTTTTCGGTACTATACCGTCTCTGAAACGTACCGGTCCCGCACCCCCACAATTTAGTCCCATTTAAGGACTAAATTACAATAATAAACATATGTTTCATGTACCCTAAGATTTTCTTGTTAAAATAAAGCCAATTATGCATTTTTTTTGTGGTCCTCTTTATTTAGAAAAGTACCGAAAAGTATCGAAATAATTTTAGTATCGGTATCAAAATATTGGTATCGTTACAACACTAGTATGTATGTATATATGTACAGATGCATGTATGTATATTTGTATGTATGTATATATGTATAAATACATATATGTTTTATGTACGTATATATATATATATGTATGTATGTTTATATGTATCTATTTATATATGTATGTATATATGTACATACATACACATGATGTATAATATATACTGTATATATATATATATATATATATATATATATATATATATATATATATATTTATATATTATATATATATAGATAGATAGATAGATAGATTTATATATATACACATATCATGTGTATGTATGTACATATATAAGTATGACTGCGCCAAACATTACAAAAACTATTTATTTAGAAAAGTACCGAAAAGTATCGAAATCATTTTAGTACCGGTACGGGTACCAAAATATTGGTATCGTTACAACACTAGTATGTATGTATATATGTACAGATGCATGTATGTATATTTGTATGTATGTATATATGTATAAATACATATATGTTTTCTGTACGTATATATATATATATATATATGTATGTATGTTTATATGCATCTATTTATATATGTATGTATATATGTACATACATACACATGATGTATATATATATATATATATATATATATATATATATATATATATATATACACATCATGTGTATGTATGTACATATATACGTATGACTGCGCCAAACATTACAGAAACTATTTATTTAGAAAAGTACCGAAAAGTATCGAAATCATTTTAGTACCGGTACCGGTACCAAAATATTGGTATTGTTACAACACTAGTATGTATGTATATATGTACAGATGCATGTATGTATATATGTATGTATGTATATATGTATAAATACATATATGTTTTATGTACGTATATATATATATATATATATATATATATATATATATATATATATATATATATATATATATATATATATATATATATATATATATATGTACATGTATACATACATACATATATACATACATATATATGAATAGATACATATAAACATACACACATATATATATATATTTATATATATATATATATATATATATATATAAATATATATATATACATATACATATATATATGTGTGTATGTTTATATGTATCTATTCATATATATGTATGTATGTATACATGTACATACATACATACATACATATACAAGATATATATATATATATATATATATATATATATATATATATATATATATATATATATATATATATATATATAAAGTATGACTGCGCCAAACATTAGAAAAACAAACCAAAACAAATTAAATTAAAAATTAATGATTTAAAAATAAATACATGAAAAAAAAGGTATTTTTTAACTTGGGACGTCCTGTGCGCCAGATTATGGACGCAGGCAGGCCGTATTTGGGGGACGCCTGTACTCCACAATCCACTATTTCATCATCCGTAGCAGTGAACATTTGATGCACTACGATGTTGCACACGTTCATCCAATAATGACACGCTGTCTTATTTCTTTTGTATGCATCAGCCACTGCATGACTAATCTTTTTTTCTTCTTCTTCAAATGAACAGATTATTAAAAGGAGCAGACGTCATTATTAGCCATGCTCTCCCTGTGGAACACATGTTGCCAATGTTCCAAGTCATGGCTCTTGTTGCTGTGTAATCTTACTTACGTCTTTCTGGAAGCATGAAACCTTAACCAGGTTGCACTGAGTTGCCCGCTAAGACTGGACTCCTTGGAATGGAGAATATTAGACACAAACTATTTAGTAGTACATACAAGGACCAGGGAACAAACTATGGATGTTAAGAATAAAAGACACAAGGATAATCAAGAACTAACGTTTTTTACAGCAATATGTTTAAGTTAGTTTGTATTTGTTGTATTGCACTTGCTGCACTTTAACACTGATGTGTTTATTTTCTATGTCACCCTTTATGTCTTTATTCATCTCTTGCAGCTGCAATGCACTTTAGTCTGAGGTAAACACCCTGTAATGCACTTTAGTCTGAGGTAAACAAGCTGAAATGCACTTTAGTCTGAGGTAAACAAGCTGCAATGCACTTTAGTCTGAGGTAAACAAGCTGAAATGCACTTTAGTCTGAGGTAAACAAGCTACAATGCACTTTAGTCTGAGGTAAACAAGCTGAGATGCACCTTAGTCTGAGGTAAACAAGATGCAATGCACTTTAGTCTGAGGTAAACAAGCTGCAATGCACCTTAGTCTGAGGTAAACAAGCTGAAATGCACTTTAGTCTGAGGTAAACAAGCTGCGATGCACTTTAGTCTGAGGTAAACAAGCTGTAATACACTTTAGTCTGAGGTAAACAAGCTGTAATGCACTTTAGTCTGAGGTAAACAAGCTGCAATGCACTTTAGTCTGAGGTAAACAAGCTGCAATGCACTTTAGTCTGAGGTAAACAAGCTACAATGCACTTTAGTCTGAGGTAAACAAGCTGAGATGCACCTTAGTCTGAGGTAAACAAGCTGAAATGCTTTAAGGTATGTTGTTTAACAAGAAATTAGCTTTTTTCCATGAGGCTGAATGGGTTATGTTGCGCCCTACAAAGTGTTTGTACTGTAGGTATTGTGCTTACCAGCTGTTTGATTGTAATATTTATCTCAATGGTAGTTTTCATTACTACATTTGGAGGCGTTGAAATCATGTAGAACCGCTAATGCTACCAGTAGCTTGTTTATGTCAAATCCAATATTATATATTATATATATTATTATATTGGGGTCAAACTAGCGCATTTTGGAAGAACGGAGACTTACTATGCGTTTTTTTGACAGGCGTACTTGCTTTGTTGGTGTTGAAAATTGCAACATTGCTCAGAGTGAGTTTGGCTGAGTATGCCCCGAGTGCTGCTTGTTTCCTTGAGCCGTTGTTCAGACCGCAACCAGAAGTGACGAGTCCGCAACCGGACATGACGTCGTGTGCAACAAAGGTATTGAAACATGGCAACGTTTGAGTTTACGTGAATCGATCCTGGGTCGTACCGACAGAATTCAGTCAATGTGTTATGTATGCAGGAGGGAGTTGACGGCACAGACACAAGGGGGCGGTATAGCTCTATGTATTTTATTATATATATATAAATATATTACAATATATATAAAATAATCAACAATAATACTATAAATAAACTAGAAAATGGAGTGTGACTAATTCAGAAGTGTGTGTGTGAGGCTACGTGTGTGATTAGCTGTAGTGTTTTACCAAATGTTGAACGAGGAGAAGGAACAAGGCAGGAAGGCAGTCCGTGAGCAGGCGGAGATAGTCAGGTAGAATGGCGAGGCGTCAGAGGTCCGTGTCCAAGCGGAGGTCGAGGATGAAGGGAGGCAGTCCAGAATCCAGAGGGGAACAACAGGGGATCACAGGAGAAAATCGGAAAAGCACTGCGGGAGGGCAACACGGACATCAGACGCGGAAACAAGAGGAAGAGAGAGTACACAGGATGGATGCCAGACCAGGGGTTCTTACTAGGGTACAGAAGACTAAGTTCCGGCGAGGATCCTTGGGTCCACTGGTCTAGATACAGATCGCCCTCATCAGTCCCAGGTGTGGTGATTGCTGATCTCGACGCGCTGCCAACGGAGGTGCTGGCAGACCCACCTGCCGGAGATAAGCGAGTTCGAGCCCGCGCCGTGACATAATGCCTATGATCGGTAGGTTGTGAGTTCAAACCCCGGCCGAGTCATACCAAAGACTATAAAAATGGGAGCCGTTACCTCCCTGCTTGGCACTCAGCATCAAGGGTTGGAATTGGGGGTTAAATCACCAAAAATGCTGCCCACTGCTCCCCTCACTTCCCAGGGGGAGATCAAGGGTAATGGGTCAAATGCAGAGAATAATTTCGTCACACCGAGTGTGTGTGTGACAATCATTGGTACTTTAACTTGAACTTTAACTTAACTTTTACCGAAGCCATCTTCTGGTCAGATACTCGTAGTTTAACTTAAGTATCGGTTCCTTTTTACAACACATGCAAAATCAGACTTGCTAACATATGTATTTATTGTGTACTGTATTTGTTTTTTGACCATGACCATTTCATAAAGAAACCATACCTTACATTTCTGATCCTTTATGCCATGAGCAAAGGGATCCATTAGGCAATTACACCGATTTGGGTCCATAAAAATTGGTTGATTAAACATGCCGGAGTTAATACAGCAGAACGTTTGGAATGACTCTTAAGGCAGTGACATGACGGACTTATTGTCCAATCAAAGACAAAGTATATTTGCTTTGTATCAAATGTCCAACATACTTCCACAGAAGAATGAGCTCTTGATTAATCCAAACAAGATGCTGAAACTGAAACTGACCGTTTAAGACGTGCTTGGAACGTTTCCAAGGAAAATGTTAGCTTGGTAAATGTTGGTGTTAACAACTGAATAACAATCGGGTTTTCGTTTTGGACAAACACCGACACAAGCACGTGCACAGTCGGGATGAGAAACTCGAGTCCTTTTACCGCCTCCGGTTCTTATCATTCGCTCACTGACATGAATCCGATAGTTGCGAGCTTGTGTGATTTAATCCAGACTCGCTAGCCGAGTCATTAAATGACTACAGTGGGATCTCTCTTTGCCGACGTTTACTGATATATCTGGAAATAGCTGTTTATTGTACAAAACCATACAGAGGGAATATCTATAGTGAAATGTGGCCATTGTCCCCTGACACTGAGGACATGTTATGTCAAAACCAGATCAGCTCGAAGCTCTGCATCAATGGGCTTACAGGTTGCAGAAAGCTGTGGGCAATCAGCAGCAGAAAGGGTAGGCAGACTGGAACTCACAACCAGTATCCGGTCGCTGCTGGGCTCTGATGGTGTTGATTCATTTCCCCCGCACATCTTCTAGTGCGCACATTGGCTATTATTAGTGCTCAGCTGAAGAAGCTGAGCGAGTTCTGCTGGTTATGACACAGTTAGTTGTTCGAAGCGTAATGGCGGAACCCCCTCATTACCAGCGGTTTGACTCCCAGGCTTGGCAGTGTGCACCTTTGAAGCCGCCGGCAAATGCTCTGAACACCATCGAATGATGTGAGCCACTGGGTACATTTCTTTCTTCTTCTTTCAAATTATTACCCATCCATCCATCCATCCATCCATCTATCCATTCTTCCCGCTTATCCGAGGCGGGGTCGCAAGGGCCGCAGCCTAATCAGAGAAGCCCAGACTTCTCTCTCCCCAGCCACTTGGTCCAGCTGGTTCCCAGACATAGTCTTCCCAATGTGTCCTGGGACTTCCCCGTGGCCTCCTACTGGTCGGACGTGCCCTAAACACCTCCCTAGGGAGGCATTCAGGTGGCATCCTGACCAGATGCCTGAACCACCTCATCTGGCTCCTCTCCATGTGGAGGAGCAGTGGCTTTACTTTGAGCTCCCCCCGGATGACAGAGCTTCTCACCCTATCTCGAAGGGAGAGACCCGCCACCCGGCGGAGGAAACTCATTTGGGCCGCTTGTACCCGTGATCTTTGTTACGATCCGCTGCCCGGATCATAGTTTGTTTATGTTTTAGTCACGTGTTTTCAGCACCTTGATTTTGTTTGTTTTCAGTTGCCATGTCAACCGATTACATGCACCTGCCTCTGGTTTGTGTTCGGGACGCGCACCTGTTGCCCGGGCACTAATCAGAGGGCTATTTAGTCTTTGCCCTGGCCTCACTCGGTCTGGCTTCCTAGTTTGTTCCCATACAACTAATAACGACTACTTAGATTTCATGCTATGCTATTTTTTCCTGCTAGCTCCCACGCTAGTCCTTTTGTTTTGCCTTTTGTGCTACGTGCATGTCTTTTTGTTATTCACCATATGATTTATATTTAAAATAAATCATTTTCCTACCTGCAAGCTGTGTCCGAAGCCGTCTGCATCCTTGGGAGAACCACATCCGCATCACTATGCGACCCAATCGTTTCAATCTTGTCCTTTAGATCATAACCCAAAGCACATGACCGTAGGTAAGGATAGGGACGTAGATCGACCAGTAAATTGAGAACTTTGCCTTCTGGCTCAATTCCTTCTTTACCACAACGGATTGATACAGCGTCCGCATTACTGAAGACGCCGCTCCGATCCGCCTGTCGATCTCACCATCCACTCTTCCCTCACTCGTGACCAAGACTCCGAGGTACTTCAACTCCTCCACTTGGGGCAGAGTCTCCTCCCCAACCCGGAGATGGCACTCCCCCCTTTTCCGAGCGAGAACCATGGACTCGGACTTGGAGGTGCTGATTCTCTGGTGGTGTGCCTGGGGATTTCTTTTCAATGATAAAATGTGCCTTGGCTCAGAAAAGGTTGAAAAACACTACTCTACAGCACGCATAGAAACATCAAGTTGAGTCCTGAAGTCTCCGGAGAAAAGACATGACACTTTTTACAGCAATGATCCAATTACAAAACACCCGCAGACACGGAATAACAGTTACCGTGCCAATACGCCCTGCTCCTAAAATGTTATTCTACGTCTAAAGATAATTACACTTGATTTGGTTCCATTAATTGTAGTTTGCAGTGGAACTGTATTTACAGCCGCATTTTTCAGTAGTAAGTTATTAATTGTTGTTGTTCTTATCATCAACGTTGCAGTGGAATGCGTTGTACTGAAAGGTGCGTCAAGTGTTCTGCATGATTGTCACGCAGTAACGTTCAACACGCCCGTTCACTAGGAACAGTCTGATCCAGTCATCAACATTGTGCAGCTCTTTTCCATGGCTATTTTCACAAAGATTTCTTTTGTTGTTGTGTTTTTTTTTAACATTGTGTCATTTGTCATGTCTGTGTAATCATGTTTTGTCTTAGTCATGTTTTGTTTAGTTATTGGACTCTTTAGTTTCTGGCTTTTCACTCCCTTGTCTTGTTTCCATGATTACCCATTAGTTTCACCTGTTCCACGTTTGGACTCATTGCGCACTCTTGTTTATCACCATAGCAACCCATTAGTTTTCACCTGTCACGTCACGCACCTGTTTCATGTTTTGAGTCACGCACCTGTTTTCGTTAATCATGTCTGTAGTATTTAAGTTCAGTGTTTTCAGTTTGTCTTGCTGGTGACATACTGTCATGACTTGGTCCTGGGGTTTAGTTTTTCTCGAAGGCAACGGAAAGTTGGCTCGGGCGAGACGGGAATGCAGGTACATTTTTATTTAGACACTATAAATACAAAACAAGGAAGTAAACAAAAGGCGCGCACAATGGCGGAGAACACACTATGAAACCAAACACTTGCACAAAGGCAAAAACTATGAACAACAAAAAACACGAACTGTGGCAATAATAAACAAAACTTACTTGGCATGGACAAAAAGGAGCAGCGTGAACGATGGACATGAAAAAAGAGTCAGAAATGTGCAGAAGCATAAATGTGGGGATGTCACCAGAAAGAGTGGACCGACACCAGCAGATGACATGGCACCCCAAACCATCACTGATGGTGGAAACTTTACACTAGACTTCAGGCAACGTGGATCCTGTGCCTCTCCTGTCTTCCTCCAGACTCTGGGACCTCGATTTCCAAAGGAAATGCAAAATGTGCATGGTTGGGTGATGGTTTGGGGTGCCATGTCATCTGCTGGTGTCGGTCCACTCTGTTTCCTGAGATCCAGGGTCAACGCAGCCGTCTACCAGCAAGTTTTAGAGCACTTCATGCTTCCTGCTGCTGACCTGCTCTATGGAGATGGAGATTTCAAGTTCCAACAGGACTTGGCGCCTGCACACAGCGCAAAATCTACCCGTGCCTGGTTTACGGACCATGGTATTTCTGTTCTAAATTGGCCCGCCAACTCCCCTGACCTTAGCCCCATAGAAAATCTGTGGGGTATTGTGAAAAGGAAGATGCAGAATGCCAGACCCAAAAACGCAGAAGAGTTGAAGGCCACTATCAGAGCAACCTGGGCTCTCATAACACCTGAGCAGTGCCAGAAACTCATCCACTCCATGCCACGCCGCATTAACGCAGTAATTGAGGCAAAAGGAGCTCCAACCAAGTATTGAGTATTGTACATGCTCATATTTTTCATTTTCATACTTTTCAGTTGGCCAACATTTCTAAAAATCCCTTTTTTGTATTAGCCTTAAGTAATATTCTAATTTTGTGACACACGGAATTTTGGATTTTCATTTGTTGCCACTTCAAATCATCAAAATTAAATGAAATAAACATTTGAATGCATCAGTCTGTGTGCAATGAATAAATATAATGTACAAGTTACACCTTTTGAATGCAATTACTGAAATAAATCAAGTTTTTCAAAATATTCTAATTTACTGGCTTTTACCTGTAAAGTATATTTATGTGCAGGGACAGGTTGTGTGTTGAGAACTCAGCTGGAGTCTGAAAGTACCAGATTGGAACAACAATGTTTTTGAGGGCGGGAAAACAAAAATCAAACCCATCCATCCATTTTTTTATTATTTTTTTCTACGCACATGAAAATAGTTCGGGGAGGTCTTCAAGAACTGAATGTGACTCCACCAAATCCCTCACGAGGATGTTAAGACCTCGGTGTCTTAGTTTGATGAAGTGGAGCCTGGAACTTTCCGACGCATTTACTACTGTCGTTCTTTTCACTGTGTGGATAATAGACCTCGTGCCCTGAGCAAACACCCATGTTGTTCCCTGTCAATACGTCACTTTCATCTCCACCCTCAGTCCCACTTCAGATAGTTTTCATCACTTCCTGCAAAAGAGCAGTGAGTAAAAATGTGCTTTCCTTTCATGTCCTACTGTAAACACGGCAGCTCTGACCCGCCATGAAAGGAAGCTGAAGGGGAAAAAAAAAGAAAAAAAAGTGAGCATCGTGACAAAGATTCAAAGAGGACGACAATTTTGGACTTTTTAAAGTTGACTTTTTAAATCTTATTCTTATTTATATTATCTTAATCTTATTTATATTATTCACATGTGAATAATATAAATACAGTCTATTATACAGCATTATTCACATGTGAATAACATAAATACAGTCTATTATACAGCATTATTCACATGTGAATAACATAAATACAGTCTATTATACAGCATTATTTACATGTGAATAACATAAATACAGTCTATTATACAGCATTATTCACATGTGAATAACATAAATACAGTCTATTATACAGCATTATTCACATGGGAATAACTTAAATACAGTCTATTATACGGCATTATTCACATGTGAATAATATAAATACAGTCTATTATACAGCATTATTCACATGTGAATAATATAAATACAGTCTATTATACAGCATTATTCACATGTGAATAATATAAATACAGTCTATTATACAGCATTATTCACATGTGAATAATATAAATACAGTCTATTATACAGCATTATTCACATGTGAATAACATAAATACAGTCTATTATACAGCATTATTCACATGTGAATAATATAAATACAGTCTATTATACAGCATTATTCACATGTGAATAACATAAATACAGTCTATTATACAGCATTATTCACATGTGAATAATATAAATACAGTCTATTATACAACATTATTTACATGTGAATAACATAAATACAGTCTATTATACAGCATTATTCACATGTGAATAACGTAAATACAGTCTATTATACAGCATTATTCACATGTGAATAATATAAATACAGTCAATTATACAGCATTATTCACATGTGAATAACATAAATACAGTCTATTATACAGCATTATTCACATGTGAATAATACAGTCTATTATACAGCATTATTCACATGTGAATAACATAAATACAGTCTATTATACAGCATTATTCACATGGGAATATCATAAATACAGTCTATTATA
This sequence comes from Nerophis lumbriciformis, assembly GCF_033978685.3. NCBI lineage: Eukaryota > Metazoa > Chordata > Actinopteri > Syngnathiformes > Syngnathidae > Nerophis > Nerophis lumbriciformis. The sequence goes on from NC_084573.2 coordinate 39,379,503, forward strand.
AGACATTATTCACATGTGAATAATATAAATACAGACTATTATACAGCATTATTAAATGTGAATAATATAAATGTTGTCCATTGTACAGCATTATTCACATGTGAATAATATAAATACAGTCTATTATACAGCATTATTCACATGTGAATAACATAAATACAGTCTATTATACAGCATTATTCACATGTGAATAATATAAATACAGTCTATTATACAGCATTATTCACATGGGAATATCATAAATACAGTCTATTATACGACATTATTCACATGTGAATAATATAAATACAAACTATTATACAGCATTATTAAATGTGAATAATATAAATGATGTCCATTATACAGCATTATTCACACGTGAATAATATAAATGCTGTCCATTATACAGCATTATTCACATGTGAATAACATAAATGCAGTCTATTATACAGCATTATTCACATGTGAATAACATAAATACAGTCTATTATATAGCATTATTCACATGTGAATAATATAAATACAGTCTATTATACAGCATTATTCACATGTGAATAACATAAATGCAGTCTATTATACAGCATTATTCACATGTGAATAATATAAATACAGTCTATTATACATTTAAGTACAGTCAAAAAGGAACATAAGCATTATACAGTCTGATGGCTGTCGTTATGAAGGACTTTTTGTACATCAAAGATGCTGAAACCAACCCCATATAGGTCAATAGTAGGAGTGTCCTGATCAAATATCGGTCCGATATCAGAAATAAACAAGCATCGGGTGACATTGGCTTAGGGTTGTCCCCATACCAATATTTTGGTACCGGTACCAAAATGCATTTCGATACTTTTTGATCTTTTTTCAAAATAAATGGGACCACAAAAAATGGCATTATTTGCTAATCTTATGATGCATTAAACAATCAAAACGTAATTTGGTCTTAAAATAAAGTGTTGAACATACTAGACAACTTGTCTTTTAGTAGTAAGTAAACAAACAAAGACTCCTAATTAGTCTGCAGTAACATATTGTGTCATTTATACACCTATTATTTTCTACACATTATGAGGGACAAACTGGAAAATGTATTATTAATCTACTTGTTCATTTACTGTTAATATCTGCTTATTTTCTGTAATAACATGTTCTATTTACAATTCTGTTAAAATGTAATAATCACTTATTCTCCTCTGTGTCACTGGAGGGCAAAAAAAATCAGATTTGAAGCACTTCGGAGCGTTTAGACTAGCAAAAAATACCCGATCTGTGTCACTTGAGGGCAACATTTTTTTGATTTGAAGCACTTCGGAGCGTTTAGACTGGCAAAAAATACCCGATCTGTGTCACTTGAGGGAAAAAAAAATCTGATTTAAAGCACTTCGGAGTGTTTAGACTGACAAAAAATACCCGATCTGTGTCACTTGAGGCCAAAAAAAATTCGATTTGAAGCACTTTGGAGCGTTTAGACTGGCAAAAAATATCCAATCTGTGTGACTTGAGGGCAAAACATTCCAGATTTGAAGCACTTTGAAGCGTTTAAGACTGGCAAAAAATACCCGATCTGTGTCACTTGAGGGCAAAAAAAAATCTGATTTAAAGCACTTCTGAGCGTTTAGACTGACAAAAAAATTTTGCTCTGTGTCACTTGAGGGCAAAACAAAAATCAGATTTGAAGCATTTTGGAGTGTTTAGACTGACAAAAAATATGCGATCTGTGTCACTTGAGGGCACAAAATATCAGATTTGAAGCACTTTGGAGCCTTTAGACTGGCAAAAAAACCCCGACCTGTGTGACTTGAGGGCAAAAAAAAATCAGATTAAAGCACTTCGTAGCATTTAGACTGGCAAAAAAACCTGAACTGTGTCACTTGAGGGCAAAAAAAATCGGATTCAAATCATTTCAGAGCGTCTAGCCTGGCAAAAAAATACCTGATCTGTGTCACTCGAGGGCAAAAAAAAATCAGATTTGAAGCACTTTGGAGCGTTTAGACTGGCAAAAAATACCCTAACTGTGTCACTTGAGGGCAAAAAATGTTTGATTCAAAGCACTTCGGAGCATTTGGACTCACAAAAAATACCCGATCTGTGTGACTTGAGGGCAAAAAAAATCAGAATTGAAGCTATTCGGAGTGTTCACACTGACAAAAAATATCCGATCTGTGTCACTTGTGGGCAAAAAAAATTCAATTTGAAGCATTTTGGAGTGTTTAGACTGACAAAAAATACCCAAACTGTGTCACTTGAGGGCAAAAAAAATTCAATTTGAAGCACTTTGGAGCATTTAGACTAACAAAAAATACCTGATCTGTGTCACTTGAGGGAAAAAAAAACAGATTTGAATCATTTTGTAATGTTTAGACTGACAAAAAATATCCGATCTGTGTCACTTGAGAGCAAAAAAAATTCCATTTGAAGCACTTTGGAGCATTTAGACTAACAAAAGATATCTGATCTGTGTCACTTGAGGGCAAAAAATATCAGATTTGAAGCAATTTGGAGCGTTTAGACTGACAAAAAATACCGACCCGTGTCACTTGAGGGCAAAAATAACAGATTTTAATCACTTAGGAGTGGTTAGACTAGCAAAAAAACCTGACCTGTGTGACTTGAGGGCAAAAAATATCAGATTTTAAGCACTCGGAGCGTTTAGACTGACAAAAAATACCCGAACTGTGTCACTTGAGGGCAAAAAAAATATCAGAATTGAAGCACTTTGGAACATTTAGACTAACAAAAAATATCCGACCTGTGCCACTTGAGGGCAACAAATATCAGATTTGAAGCACTTTGGAGTGTTTAGACTGACAAAAAATACCCGACCTGTGTCACTTGAGGGCAAGAAAAACAGATTTTAATCACTTTGGAGTGTTTAGACTAGCAAAAAAAACCTGACCTGTGTGACTTGAGGGCAAAAAAAAACAGATTTGAATCATTTTGGAGTGTTTAGACTGACAAAAAATATCCGATCTGTGTCACTTGAGGGCAAAAAAAATTCAATTTGAAGCACTTCGTAGTGTTTAGACTGACAAAAAATACCCGAACTGTGTCACTTGAGGGCAAAAAAAAAACAGATTTTAATCACTTTGGAGTGTTTAGACTAGCAAAAAAAAACCCTGACCTGTGTGACTTGAGGGCAAAAAAAATCAGATTTGAATCACTTTGGAGCATTTAGAATAACAAAAAATATCCAACCTGTGTCACTTGAGGGCAAAAAATATCAGATTTGAAGCACTTTGGAGTGTTTAGACTGGCAAAAAATATCCGACCTGTGTCACTTGAGGGCAAAAAATATCAGATTTGAAGCACTTTGGAGCCTTTAGACTGGCAAAAAAACCGCGACCTGTGTGACTTGAGAGCAAAAAAAAATCAGATTAAAGTACTTCGGAGCGTTTAGTCTGGCAAAAAAAAACCTGATCTGTGTCACTTGGGGGCAAAAAAAATTGGATTCAAATCACTTCGGAGCGTTTAGACTGGCAAAAAAAACCTGATTTGTGTCACTTGAGGGCAAAAAAAATCAGATTTGAAGCATTTTGGAGTGTTTGGACTGACAAAAAATACCCGAGCTGTGTCACTTGAGGGCAAAAAAAATTCATTTTGAAGCACTTTGGCGCATTTAGACTAACAAAAAATATCCAAACTGTGTCACTTGAGGGCAACAAAATCAGATTTTAAGCACTTTGGAGTGTTCAGACTGACAAAAAATATCCGATCTGTGTCACTTGAGGGCAAAAAAAAAAATCAGAATTGAAGCACTTCTGAGCATTTAGACTAACAAAACATATCCGACCTGTATCACTTGAGGGCAAAAAATATCCGATTTTAAGCACTTTGGAGCGTTTAGACTGACAAAAAATACCCAATCTGTGTCACCTGAGGGCAAAAAAAACCCAGATTTGAATCATTTTGGAGTGTTTAGACTGACAAAAAATATCCAACCTGTGTCACTTGAGGGCAAAAAAAATTCCATTTGAAGGACTTCGGAGGATTTAGACTAACAAAAAATATCTGACCTGTGTCACTTGAGGGCAACAAAATCAGATTTTAAGCACTTTGGAGCGTTTAGACTGACAAAAAATATTCGATCTGTGTCACTTGTGGGCAAAAAAAATTCAATTTGAAGCATTTTGGAGTGTTTAGACTGACAAAAAATACCCAAACTGTGTCACTTGAGGGCAAAAAAAAATTCAATTTGAAGCACTTTGGAGCATTTAGACTAACAAAAAATACCTGATCTGTGTCACTTGAGGGAAAAAAAAACAGATTTGAATCATTTTGTAATGTTTAGACTGACAAAAAATATCCGATCTGTGTCACTTGAGAGCAAAAAAAATTCCATTTGAAGCACTTTGGAGCATTTAGACTAACAAAAGATATCTGATCTGTGTCACTTGAGGGCAAAAAATATCAGATTTGAAGCAATTTGGAGCGTTTAGACTGACAAAAAATACCGACCCGTGTCACTTGAGGGCAAAAATAACAGATTTTAATCACTTAGGAGTGGTTAGACTAGCAAAAAAAACCTGACCTGTGTGACTTGAGGGCAAAAAATATCAGATTTTAAGCACTCGGAGCGTTTAGACTGACAAAAAATACCCGAACTGTGTCACTTGAGGGCAAAAAAAAAATCAGAATTGAAGCACTTTGGAACATTTAGACTAACAAAAAATATCCGACCTGTGCCACTTGAGGGCAACAAATATCAGATTTGAAGCACTTTGGAGTGTTTAGACTGACAAAAAATACCCGACCTGTGTCACTTGAGGGCAAGAAAAACAGATTTTAGTCACTTTGGAGTGTTTAGACTAGCAAAAAAAACCTGACCTGTGTGACTTGAGGGCAAAAAAAAACAGATTTGAATCATTTTGGAGTGTTTAGACTGACAAAAAATATCCGATCTGTGTCACTTGAGGGCAAAAAAAATTCAATTTGAAGCACTTCGTAGTGTTTAGACTGACAAAAAATACCCGAACTGTGTCACTTGAGGGCAAAAAAAAAACAGATTTCAATCACTTTGGAGTGTTTAGACTAGCAAAAAAAAACCCTGACCTGTGTGACTTGAGGGCAAAAAAAATCAGATTTGAATCACTTTGGAGCATTTAGAATAACAAAAAATATCCGACCTGTGTCACTTGAGGGCAAAAAATATCAGATTTGAAGCACTTTGGAGCCTTTAGACTGGCAAAAAAACCGCGACCTGTGTGACTTGAGAGCAAAAAAAAATCAGATTAAAGTACTTCGGAGCGTTTAGTCTGGCAAAAAAAACCTGATCTGTGTCACTTGGGGGCAAAAAAAATCGGATTCAAATCACTTCGGAGCGTTTAGACTGGCAAAAAAAACCTGATTTGTGTCACTTGAGGGCAAAAAAAATCAGATTTGAAGCATTTTGGAGTGTTTGGACTGACAAAAAATACCCGAGCTGTGTCACTTGAGGGCAAAAAAAATTCATTTTGAAGCACTTTGGCGCATTTAGACTAACAAAAAATATCCAAACTGTGTCACTTGAGGGCAACAAAATCAGATTTTAAGCACTTTGGAGTGTTCAGACTGACAAAAAATATCCGATCTGTGTCACTTGAGGGCAAAAAAAAAAATCAGAATTGAAGCACTTCTGAGCATTTAGACTAACAAAACATATCCGACCTGTATCACTTGAGGGCAAAAAATATCCGATTTTAAGCACTTTGGAGCGTTTAGACTGACAAAAAATACCCAATCTGTGTCACCTGAGGGCAAAAAAAACCCAGATTTGAATCATTTTGGAGTGTTTAGACTGACAAAAAATATCCAATCTGTGTCACTTGAGGGCAAAAAAAATTCCATTTGAAGGACTTCGGAGGATTTAGACTAACAAAAAATATCTGACCTGTGTCACTTGAGGGCAACAAAATCAGATTTTAAGCACTTTGGAGCGTTTAGACTGACAAAAAATATTCGATCCGTGTCACTTGAGGGGGAAAAAAAACAGATTTTATCCATTTTGGAGTGTTTAGACTGACAAAAAATATCCGAACTGTGTCACTTGAGGGCAAAAAAATCAGAATTGAAGCACTTTGGAGCATTTAGACTAACAAAAAAATACCCGAGCTGTGTCACTTGAGGGCAAAATCATTTTGATTCAAAGCACTTCGGAGCATTTGGACTCACAAAAAATACCCAATCTGTGTGACTTGAGGGGGGAAAAAAATCAGAATTGAAGCACTTCGGAGCGTTCAGACTGACAAAAAATATTCGGTCTGTGTCACTTGAGGGCAAAAAAAATCAGAATTGAAGCACTTTGGAGCATTTAGACTAACAAAAAATATCCGATCTGTATTACTTGAGGGCAAAAAATATCCGATTTTAAGCCCTTTGGAGCGTTTAGACTGACAAAAAATACCCGATCTGTGTCACGTGAGGGCAATAAAACCCAGATTTTAATCATTTTGGAGTGTTTAGACTGGCAAAAAATCCCCGACCTTTGTGACTTGAGGGCAAAAAAAAAATCAGATTAAAGCATTCGGAGCATTTAGACTGGCAAAAAATACCCCATCTGTGTGACTTGAGGGCAAAAAAAATCAGAATTGAAGCTCTTTGGAGCATTTAGACTGGCAAAAAATATCCGACCTGTGTCACTTGAGGGCAAAAAATATCAGATTTTAAGCACTTTGGAGCGTTTAGACTGACAAAAAATACCTGAATTGTGTCACTAGAGGGCAAAAAAAACAGATTTGAATCATTTTGGAGTGTTTAAACTGACAAAAAATATCCGATCTGTGTCACTTGAGGGCAAAAAAAAATCAGAATTGAAGCACTTTTGAGCATTTAGACTAACAAAAAATATCCAACCTGTATCACTTGAGGGCAAAAAATATACGATTTTAAGCACTTTAGAGCGTTTAGACTGACAGTAAATATCCGAACTGTGTCACTTGAGGGCAAAATTTTTTTGATTCAAAGCACTTCGGAGCATTTGGACTCACAAAAAATACCCGATCTGTGTGACTTGAGGGGGAAAAAAATCAGAATTGAAGCACTTCCGAGCGTTCAGACTGACAAAAAATATCCGATCTGTGTCACTTGAGGGCAAAAAAAATCAGAATTGAAGCTCTTTGGAGCATTTAGACTGGCAAAAAATATCCGACCTGTGTCACTTGAGGGCAAAAAATATCAGATTTTAAGCACTTTGGAGTGTTTAGACTGACAAAAAATACCTGATCTGTGTCACTTGAGGGCAAAAAAAACCCCAGATTTGAATCATTTTGGAGTGTTTAGACTAACAAAAAATACCCGAACTGTGTCACTTGAGGGCAAAAAAAACCCAGATTTGAATCACTTTGGAGTGTTTAGACTAGCAAAAAAACCTAACCTGTGTGACTTGAGGGCAAAAAGAATCAGATTTGAATCACTTTGGAGTGTTTAGACTGGCAAAAAATATCTGACGTGTCACTCAAGGGCAAAAAAAATAATAATTGGAGAGCCGTGTAAACGTGACGTTATTGACTCTGATCCTGTTTCCTCCAACGTAGCCTGATCCTGAGCAGCTTGCATGAGTTACCACGGCAACGTATCCCGCTAAAACGTTAAGCATCTTCATCCTCCAACCTATCCTGGATAAGCACATACCATGTCTGGTAGATTCACAAGTGTCGGGGCCCAAAATGGGCATTACATTCATGCCCAAGATGAATGAACATGAATTGAAAGGATGAATGAACATAATCCTCTGATCGCACTTTGGATCTGACGTGCAGAAATGGTTCTATCCATTAGGACTTGGGTCTGGCAGGCCTAAATACTGTACCAACCAACTACTGTTACTTCTTGGGGGAAATCTCACACACTCTTGTTTTTTTGTTTTTTTTAAGCGTGCCTTCTTCTTCATCTTAGCTATGTAAATGAAGTTGAAATGAAGAAAAAGTGCCCCACCAAGCAGGAAGACAATTGTGAAACCGAGGCCAGTTTTGATGTTGGCCAAAGACCTCAAGATATGCTTTCAGACACTGGAGGGAGCCTGCTGCAAAGTACCCAAGGCAGAGCAGTTTGATTTCCCAAACGTTCATAATTAAACACTTTCTATTTGAAGAGGCAGCAGGGAACACCTTGGCGTGTGTTATTTTAACGGCTATTGTGTTTGCTAAACATAATACTTTGGAACTTTGATACCGAATCCTTTGGTGTGTGTTAACTTTGGCAGTGGCCAGAGGATTCTGGGGATGCTTCTCCTGTGAAGGACTGTGCCTCCACTGTCCACCACCCACCAACACGGGTCGCAGAGTTCCCTGCAGCCACTGTTCCCTGAGACACAGGGAAGACATTGTGATGCATCTTGGGGTGAAAACCTATCTCAAGTGTCTCCGAGGTTTTTTGAGAAAACACATCAATGTTGGATTGTTATTTCTTCTCGATGCCTATCTTGCATTGCCAAACTTTGCTTGGTACGCCCTCGGACCGTTATAGTTTAGTTTCTTTTACAGAACACGGAACTGCAATTTCTTACGTCGCCTATTCTGCATAAACCTGGAAGCTCGCCGTCTTTACCTGCGGTAAGGGAGTTTGTAAAGTGCTGAGCAGAAGAGGAGCGTTCAGAAGCTCTCTTGGCTGGCCTGCGAGCCACGCAGGATGGGTCCTGGCTGGATGGGAACCTGAGCTGAAAGTAAGGCAGAGTCAGCAAACAAGTCATTGAGCAAATAAGCCGCTCTTACAGTTTTTGAACGGGCCGTTCCCGTGTCCGCAAACCTTCTTTGCAGTACTACTATTCCTTAGTCAAGCCACTCGCTTTGTTTTGAAATACTCAGGGATATTCAACTGAATCGTCTTGGGGGGCTACATTTCCAGAAAGCTAAGGACTGGAAGAACCAGCGTCCTCTACAGTAGTCGTTTGATTTAGGTCTATTTATTTTGTTTGAGCGTTTTTGCTGTTTTTAAGGACTTTCTCCAAAAAAGCTAGTCAAAGATCAACTTTAGTATTTACCGTATTTTCCGCACCATAAGGCGCCCTGGGTTAAAAGCCGCGCCTTCAATGAACGGCATATTTCAAAACTTTGTCCACCTATAAGCCGCCCCGTGTTATAAGCCGCATCTAACTGCGCTAAAGGAATGTCAAAAAAACAGTCAGATAGGTCAGTCAAACTTTAATAATATATTAAAAACCAGCGTTCTAACAACTCTGTTCACTCCCAAAATGTACGCAAATGTGCAATCACAAACATACGTATATCAACATGGACGGAGCTGCGTGAAAAAAGCCACCCGGCCTCTTCGCGTAAACTTAAACTTCCCTTAACCACTCGCTCATCTTTTCTTCATCCATCCCTTCGAGTTAGCTTTTATGATGACGCCGGCTGGAAAGGTCTCTTTTGGCAAGGTCTTCCTTTTGAATATCACCATGGGTGGAAGTTTCTGGCCATTAGCATGGCAAGCTAGAACCACAGTGAAGGATGACTTCTCATTCCCTGTGGTGCGAATATTCACCGTACGTGCTCCCGTTGTATCCACAGTGCGGTTCACAGGAATATCAGTTGCTGTGAAATAGTAATCCGTGTGCGGATGGAGAGATTGCGTCTTTTCATGAACCGTTTCCCTGACGCTTAGTAGGAGCCATTTTGTGGTCTTTACAGATGTAAACACACAAAGGAAATGAAACGTACGGTATATCCGCGCGCTTTTTCTTCTTCTACGCGGGCGGGTGGTTGCTTACAGTAGAAGAAGAAGCGCTTCCTGTTCTATGGGGGCGGGTGCTTACCTTGGCGGTTGCTTGCATAGAAGAAGAAGCGCTTCCTGTTCTACCGGGAAAAAAGATGGCGGCTGTTTACCGAAGTTGCGAGATCGAAACTTTATGAAAATGAATCGTAATATTAATCCATATATAAAGCGCACCGGGTTAAAAGCCGCACTGTCAGCTTTTGAGTAAATTTGTGGTTTTTAGGTGCGGCTAATAGTGCGGAAAATACGGTATATTAATCTGAAGCCAAAATGTGAACCAGTAGAATAGCAAAATGGTGAAAAAGTATCCTATTTCTCATCCTCTGCATTGGTGTTCTCAATTTGTATCTCCTCTTCATCTCCTTCCTCACTGTCCTCAAACTCCTCTGATCTCTTCTTGATCTTCCAGTGTTGCCAACTCCTAAGTACCAAAAGTAGCTGTTGGCGGTCATAAAACTTGCTCGGACTTGATATATAACATCATCGCCTCGATTGCATAATTGATTACAATGGATGCTCCAGGAGAGAGGAATAACCTGGTGGGAGACATAAAACAGTGAGTTTAAAATGCAAATTACGATTATAACTGTATATTAATTTTCTCCTGTTGATTCTTAGTTGTATTTTTCTATGTTCTATGTTGTAAAATGTTAGAGTCATCAAATTTGATCAAAAGACTGAAAGGTTGTGATATTCACGAACGAACCAAATCTACTGACTGGCTCATTGACATGAACGATTGACTTGTTTCTATTTTGAAGCGTGACAGTGGTAAAACGTTTACATTAATCTCACACTGTAAACCAATTAGGGCAGAAACAACGGCAGCTTTTGAAAAAGAGAGGACCTAAAACGGAACCTTGAGGAACACCATTCGTAAAGAAGTTGTACAAATGACCGCATCCAAAGTAAACAAGCTTCAGCAACACCATAGTTACATTTGTCACATTTAGAAGAAAAAAACCCTGCAACTGTTAAAAAGGGAGAGGACTTAAACGGGTGCCTTGAGGAACGCCTCAGTTATGTGAATGAAAAGTTTGCATCCCAGTGTACTATGTTTGCTGGCAAGGTTAAAATGTCAATGCAAGCATCTGCCAGTGTGGTCCAAGTTCAGGAGGACTCCGGTGTTTTTAGGAATTTGCTGCAAAAACATTTTGTTTTGTTTACATTGTGTGGTACCTTCCGTGGTTGGCTAGATTTAGGCACAATCATTTATGGATTGGTTATCTCGGTCCATCAATCGGTTACTCGAACTACGACATGCTGCGAGGAAAAAAGAGTATTATTATTATTATTAAAAAATATAGAGTAGTGAATGGGGAAATGTCAAGTGTGGTGTGAGAATGGGTTTGATTGCGTGACTCACACTCAACGCGTGAGGCTTGGCAGCCTTGTGTCCATCCATCCATTTTCCTACGCTTCTCCAAGGTCAGGGCAGCAGCCTAAGCAGAGAAGCCCAGACTTCCCTCTCCCCAGCCACTTGGTCCAGCTCCTCCCAGGGGACCCCGAGGCGTTCCCAGACCAGCCGGGAGACATAGTCTTCCCAACGTGTCCTGGGTCTTCACCGTGGCCTCCTGCCGGTCGGACGTACCCTAAACACCTCCCTCGGAAGGCGTTCGGGTGGCATCCTGACCAGATGCCCGAACCACCTCATCTGGCTCCTCTCCATGTGGAGGAGCAGCGGCTTTACTTTGAGCTCCTCCCAGATGACAGAGCTTCTCACCCTATCTCTAAGGGAGAGCCCCGCCACCCGGCGGAGGAAACTCATTTGGGCCGCTTGTACCCGTGATCTTGTCCTTTCCATTTCCAACCAAATTTCTACAACACAAATACAACGTTGAAACAACATGCTTTTGGATAATATTTATTCAATGTTGGGTTGTGACGTTGATTTGACAATGAATTTTGGTCATTTCCCAACCAATATTCTACAACACAAAAACAACATTGAATTAACATGCTTTTTGACAACGTTTAATCAATGTTGGGTTGTAACGTTGATTTAAAATTGAAATATGGTCATTTTCCAACCAAATTTCTACAGCACAAATACAACGTTGAAACAACATGCTTTTTGACAATGTTTATTCAATGTTGGGTTGTGACGTTGATTTGACCATTGGATTTTGGTCATTTTCCAACCAATATTCTACAGCACAAATACAACATTGAAACAACATGCTTTTAACAATGTTTAATCAATGTTGGGTTGTGACATTGATTTGACATTGAATTTTGGTCATTTTCCAACCAATATTCTACAGTACAAATACAACATTGAAACAACATGCTTTTTGACGACGTTTAATCAATGTCGGGTTCTGACGTTGATTTATAATTGAAATATGGTCATTTCCCAACCAATATTCTACAACACAAACATAATGTTGAAACAACATGCTTTTTGACAACGTTTAATCAATGTTGGGTTGTAACGTTGATTTGACATTGAATTTTGGTCATTTTCCAACCAAATTTCTACAGCACAAATACAACGTTGAAACAACATCCTTTTTGACGATGTTTATTCAATGTTGGGTTGTGACGTTGATTTGACCATTGGATTTTGGTCATTTTCCAACCAATATTCTACAGCACAAATACAACGTTGAAACAACATGCTTTTTGACAATGTTTATTCAATGTTGGGTTGTGATGTTGATTTGACATTGAATTTTGGTCATTTCCCAACCAATATTCTACAACACAAACATAATGTTGAAACAACATGCTTTTTGACAACATTTAATCAATGTTGGGTTGTAACGTTAATTTGACATTGGAATTTGGTCATTTTCCAACCAATATTCTACAGCACAAATACAACATTGAAACAACATGCTTTTTGACAACGTTTAATCAATGTTGGGTTGTAACGTTAATTTGACATTGGAATTTGGTCATTTTCCAACCAATATTCTACAGCACAAATACAACATTGCAACAACATGCTTTTTGACGATGTTTATTCAAAGTTGGGTTGTGACGTTGATTTGACATTGAAATTATGTCATTTCCCAACCAATATTCTACAACACAAATACAACGTTGAAACAACATGCTTTTTGACAACATCTAATCAATGTTGGGTTCTGAGGTTGATTTGACATTGAAATTTGGTCATTTTCCAACCAATTTTCTACAACACAAGTACAACGTTGAAACAACATACTTTTTGACGACGTTTAACCCATCTTGGGTTGTAACGTTAATTTGACATTGGAATTTGGTCATTTTCCAACCAATATTCTACAACACAAATACAACGTTGAAACAACATGCTTTTTGACAACATCTAATCAATGTTGGGTTCTGACGTTGATTTGACATTGAAATTTGGTCATTTTCCAACCAATTTTCTACAACACAAATGCAACGTGGGAACAACATGCTTTTTGACAACATCTAATCAATGTTGGGTTCTGACGTTGATTTGACATTGAAATTTGGTAATTTTCCAACCAATATTCTACAGCACAAATACAACGTTGAAACAACATCCTTTTTGACAACGTTTATTCAATGTTGGGTTGTGACGTTGCTTTGACATTGAAATTTGGTCATTTTCCAACCAATTTTCTACAACACAAGTACAACGTTGAAACAACATACTTTTTGACGACTTTTAACCAATGTTGGGTTGTAACGTTAATTTGACATTGGAATTTGGTCATTTTTCAACCAATATTCTACAGCACAAATACAACGTTGCAACAACATGCTTTTTGACGATGTTTATTCAAAGTTGGGTTGTGACGTTGATTTGACATTGAAATTGTGTCATTTCCCAACCAATATTCTACAACACAAATACAACGTTGAAACAACATGCTTTTTGACAACATCTAATCAATGTTGGGTTCTGACATTGATTTGACATTGAAATTTGGTCATTTTCCAACCAATTTTCTACAGCACAAATACAACATTGCAACAACATGCTTTTTAACGACGTTTATTCAATGTTGGTTTGTGACGTTGATTTGACATTGAATTTTGGTCATTTCCCAACCAATATTCTACAACACAAATACAACATTGAATTAACATGCTTTTTGACAACGTTTAATCAATGTTGGGTTCTGACGTTGAATTAAAATTGAAATATGGTCATTTTCCAACCAATATTCTACAACACAAACATAATGTTGAAACAACGTGCTTTTTGACGACGTTTAACCAATGTTGGGTTGTAACGTTAATTTGACATTGGAATTTGGTCATTTTCCAACCAATATTCTACAGCACAAATACAACGTTGAAACAATATGCTTTTTGACAACGTTTATTCAATGTTGGGTTCTGACGTTGATTTGACATTAGAATTTGGTCATTTCCCAACCAATATTCTACAACACAAGTACAACGTTGAAACAACATGCTTTTTGACAATGTTTAATCAATGTTGGGTTGTAACGTTGATTTAAAATTGAAATATGGTCATTTTCCAACCATTATTCTACAACACAAACATAATGTTGAAACAACATGCTTTTTGACGACGTTTAATCAATGTTGGGTTGTAACGTTGATTTATAATTGAAATATGGTCATTTTCCAACCAATATTCTACAACACAAACATAACGTTGAAACAACATGCTTTTTGACAACGTTTAATCAATGTTGGGTTGTAACGTTAATTTGACATTGAATTTTGGTCATTTCCCAAAAAATATTCTACAACACAAATACAACGTTGAAACAACATGCTTTTTGACAACGTTTAATCAAAGTTGGGTTCTGACGTTGATTTAAAATTGAAATATGGTCATTTTCCAACCAATATTCTACAACACAAACATAATGTTGAAACAACATGCTTTTTGACGACGTTTAATCAATGTTGGGTTGTAACGTTAATTGACATTGAATTTTGGTCATTACCCAAAAAATATTTTACAACACAAAAACAACATTGAAACAACATGCTTTTTGACAACGTTTAATCAATGTTGGGTTCTGACGTTGATTTAAAATTGAAATATGGTCATTTTCCAACCAAATTTCTACAGCACAAATACAACGTTGAAACAACATCCTTTTTGACGATGTTTATTCAATGTTGGGTTGTGACGTTGATTTGACCATTGGATTTTGGTCATTTCCCAAAAAATATTCTACAACACAAAAACAACATTGAAACAACATGCTTTTTGACAACGTTTAATCAATGTTGGGTTCTGACGTTGATTTAAAATTGAAATATGGTCATTTTCCAACCAAATTTCTACAGCACAAATACAATGTTGAAACAACATCCTTTTTGACAACGTTTATTCAATGTTGGGTTGTGACGTTGATTTGACCATTGAAATATGGTCATTTCCCAACCAATATTCTACAGCACAAATACAACATTGAAACAACATGCTTTTAACAATGTTTAACCAATGTTGGGTTGTGACGTTGATTTGACATTGAATTTTGGTCATTTTCCAACCAATATTCTACAGTACAAATACAATGTTGAAACAACATGCTTTTTGACAACGTTTATTCAATGTTGGGTTGTGACGTTGATTTGACATTGAATTTTGGTCATTTTCCCAACCAATATTCTACAACACAAATACAACGTTGAAACAACATGCTTTTAACAACATTTAATCAATGTTTGGTTCTGACATTGATTCGACATTGAAATGTAGTCATTTTCCAAACAAAACAACATAGATCCAACGTTAGACTTCAACAATGTCACAATGTACAAATACAACTAACTTGCAACGTTGTGTCAAAGTCAGTTTTAAAGGACATGTACGTATAATCAACGTTGCATCAATGCCTGCTGGGAGCTTAGTAATGTTGGAATAATTAAACCGATGTGTAATCAACATGTTTATACATTTATGTCGCCGTCATCGGTCGGTGTTGCCATGGCAACTATTAAACCAGCAGTAATGCTTCTGAGTCGCCAGTTGTATTGAATCATTTTGGACGTGCTGGTCGTGCCAGTATAAACAACTGGAAATGAAAACCAAGGATTGACTTGAATTTGAGCTGAGGCGATGCCTTAATAGAGTCTGAAGGGTTGTGACAAAATGATTTACAAAGAAAATATCATTTATGAATATGAAGCCAATCTGGGAACTTACAATTTTGACCTTTTACTGAACAGTAAACAGCTTTCTTTTGCCCAAGTCATATTGAATTGCCACGCCAAAGTAGATCAGTAGATCTTTTTTAGGCTTCAACTAGCAACCTTCAAGTTAAGATAATAATAATAATAATAATAGGCTGTGTTTACAGTATATTATTCACTTGTGAATAATGCAGTATAATAGACTGTATTTATGTTATCCACATGTGAATAATGCTGTATAATAGACTGTATTTATGTTATTCACATGAGAATAACGCTGTATAATAGACTGTATTTATGTTATTCACATGTGAATAATGCTGTATAATAGACTGTATTTATTATTCACATGTGAATAATGCTGTATAATAGACTGTATTTATATTATTCACATGTGAATAATGCTGTATAATAGACTGTATTTATTATTCACATGTGAATCATGCTGTATAATAGACTGTATTTATATTATTCACATGAGAATAACGCTGTATAATAGACTATATTTATGTTATTCACATGTGAATAATGCTGTATAATAGACTGTATTTATATTATTCACATGTGAATGATGCTGTATAATAGACTGTATTTGTTATTCACATGTGAATAATGCTGTATAATAGACTGTATTTATATTATTCACATGTGAATAATGCTGTATAATAGACTGTATTTATATTATTCACATGTGAATAATGCTGTATAATAGACTGTATTTATTATTCACATGTGAATAATGCTGTATAATAGACTGTATTTATATTATTCACATGTGAATAATGCTACATAATAGACTGTATTTATATTATTCACATGTGAATAATGCTGTATAATATACTGTATTTATGTTATTCACATGAGAATAATGCTGTATAATAGACTGTATTTATGTTATTCCCATGTGAATAATGCTGTATAATAGACTGTATTTATATTATTCACATGTGAATAATGCTGTATAATAGACGGTATTTATTATTCACATGTGAATCATGCTGTATAATAGACTGTATTTATATAATTCACATGTGAATAATGCTGTATAATAGACTGTATTTATATTATTCACATGTGAATAATGCTGTATAATAGACTGTATTTATGTTATTCACATGTGAATAATGCTGTATAATAGACTGTAATTATATTATTCACATGTGAATAATGCTGTATGATAGACTGTATTTATATTATTCACATGTGAATAATTCAGTATAATAGACTGTATTTATATTATTCACATGTGAATAATGCTGTATAATAGAATGTATTTATGTTATTCACATGTGAATAATACTGTATAATAGACAGTATTTATATTATTCACATGTAAATAATGCTGTATAATAGACTGTATTTATATTATTCACATGTGAATAATGCTGTATAATAGACTGTAATTATATTATTCACATGTGAATAATGCTGTATAATAGAGACAGTATTTATATTGTTCACATGTAAATAATGCTGTATAATAGACTGTATTTATATTATTCACATGTGAATAATGCTGTATAATAGATTGTATTTATGTTATTCACATGTGAATAATGCTGTATAATAGACTGTATTTATATTATTCACATGAGAATAATGCTGTATAATAGACTGTATTTATGTTATTCCCATGTGAATAATGCTGTATAATAGACTGTATTTATGTTATTCACATGTGAATAATGCTGTATAATAGACTGTATTTATTATTCACATGTGAATCATGCTGTATAATAGACTGTATTTATATTATTCACATGAGAATAATGCTGTATAATAGACTGTATTTATTTTATTCTCATGTGAATAATGTTGTATAATAGACTGTACACCCCCAGTGTAAAATGTCAAGTATTTAGAGTGCGCCACTTGTACATTTAGTTATGTTCCGGCCTTATTCCAAAATGGAACACACTCATAAATTCTACAGACAGTACCCCATCATTTTTGTATTTATTTAAAAACTAAAAACTAAAATATCAATACTTAGTTGATGCATCTTTGGCAGCAATTACAACTCAAGTCTTTTTCTTTAATACAATGACAAAAGCTTGGCACACCTATCATATTAGGGCTATACAGGACCCCAACAGTCCTTTTCCTAAGATTTTCTCACATCAGGTTTTGATGCGGAGGTGGCTGGGCAGGCTGCCAGCTGGACTGGTGAGCTGCCTCGGAGTCTGTGACGGGGTCGGGTCGGCCCGGCCCGTGGGGTATTACAGATTGCACAAAAGTGAAATAATGCTAATACACTTCATGGACTGCCCCTCCCTTGTTGCACTTCCAACATCTGGTTAATAACACGGCAACAATCCACTTGAAACCAAGCGCCATAGGTCAGGTGACTGCATCAATAAGACTGGAAGCCATCCTATGGTCTTCATCAGAGCACCATTAAAGTGGCCCTGCTTGGTCTTCAGTTAGGAACAATGGAACTTTGCCCTTGTTCTGGGAAGTCATGACTGACTGTTTTGCCTCCCGGCATCCCTTTGGCCTTCCAGCAAACTGCTTCTGATCAGTTCTCTGGAATGCCCTCCCGGTAACAGTTAGAGATGCTACCTCACTAGAAGCATCTTAAAACTCATTTGTATACTCTAGCCTTCAAATAGACCCTCTTTTTAGACCAGTTGATCTGCTGTTTCTTTTCTTTTCTGCTCTGCCCCCCTCTCCTTCCTGGAGAGGGGGGGTCATAGATTCGGTGACCACAGATGAGGCGCTAGCCGCCCAAAGTCGGGACCCTGGGTGGACCACTCATCTGTGCATCAGTTGGGGACGTCTCTGTGCTGCTGACCTGTCTCCTCTCAAGATGATTTCCTGCTGGTTTCACTATTATGTTAGATCCACTATGGACTGGACTCTCACTATTATGTTAGATCCACTATGGACTGGACTCTCACTATTATGTTAGATCCACTATGGACTGGACTCTCTCACTATTATGTTAGAGCCACTATGGACTTGACTCTCACTATTATGTTAGATCCACTATTGACTGGACTCTCACTATTATGTTAGATCCACTATTGACTGGACTCTCACTATTATGTTAGATCCACTATGGACTGGACTCTCACTATTATGTTAGATCCACTATGGACTGGACTCTCACTATTATGTTAGATCCACTATGGACTGGACTCTCACACTATTATGTTAGATCCACTATGGACTGGACTCTCACTATTATGTTAGATCCACTATGGACTGGACTCTCTCACTATTATGTTAGAGCCACTATGGACTTGACTCTCACTATTATGTTAGATCCACTATGGACTGGACTCTCTCACTATTATGTTAGAGCCACTATGGACTTGACTCTCACTATTATGTTAGATCCACTATGGACTGGACTCTCATTATTATGTTAGATCCACTATGGACTGGACTCTCACTATTATGTTAGATCCACTATGAACTGGACTCTCACTATCATGTTAGATCCACTATGGACTGGACTCTCACACTATTATGTTAGATCCACTATGAACTGGACTCTCACTATTATGTTAGATCCACTATGGACTGGACTCTCACTATTATGTTAGATCCACTATGGACTGGACTCTCACTATTATGTTAGATCCACTACGGACTGGACTCTCACTATTATGTTAGATCCACTATGGACTGGACTCTCACACTATTATGTTAGATCCACTATGGACTGGACTCTCACTATTATGTTAGATCCACTATGGACTGGACTCTTACTATTATGTTAGATCCACTATGGACTGGACTCTCACTATTATGTTAGATCCACTATGGACTGGACTCTCACTATTATGTTAGATCCACTATGGACTGGACTCTTACTATTATGTTAGATCCACTATGGACTGGACTCTCACTATTATGTTAGATCCACTATGGACTGGACTCTCTCACTATTATGTTAGAGCCACTATGGACTTGACTCTCACTATTATGTTAGATCCACTATGGACTGGACTCTCTCACTATTATGTTAGAGCCACTATGGACTTGACTCTCACTATTATGTTAGATCCACTATGAACTGGACTCTCACTATCATGTTAGATCCGGTATGGACTGGACTCTCACACTATTATGTTAGATCCACTATGGACTGGACTCACACTATTATGTTATATCCAATATGGACTGGACTCTCACTTTTATATTAGATCCACTATGGACTTGACTCTCACTATTATGTTAGATCCACTATGGACTGGACTCTCTCACTATTATGTTAGAGCCACTATGGACTTGACTCTCACTATTATGTTAGATCCACTATGGACTGGACTCTTACTATTATGTTAGATCCACTATGGACTGGACTCTCACTATTATGTTAGATCCACTATGGACTGGACTCTCACGATTATGTTAGATCCACTATGGACTGGACTCTCACTATTATGTTAGATCCACTATGGACTGGACTCTCACACTATTATGTTAGATCCACTATGGACTGGACTCTCACTATTATGTTAGATCCACTATGGACTGGACTCTCACTATTATGTTAGATCCACTACGGACTGGACTCTCACTATTATGTTAGATCCACTCTGGACTGGACTCTCACTATTATGTTAGATCCACTATGAACTGGACTCTCACACTATTATGTTAGATCCACTATGGACTGGACTCTCACTATTATGTTAGATCCACTATGGACTGGACTCTTACTATTATGTTAGATCCACTATGGACTGGACTCTCACACTATTATGTTAGCAAGCGAAACCGACCAAAACGACACGACAGCCAGCGACACGGGAGAAAGCGAGGACGAATTGGGCGATCGCCTTCTAACCAACGATTGGTATGTGTTTGTTTGGCATTAAAGGAAACTAACAACTATGAACTAGGTTTACAGCATATGAAATACATTTGGCAACAACATGCACTTTGAGAGTGCAGACAGCCCAATTTTCATCAATTGATATATTCTGTAGACATACCCTCATCCGCGCTCTTTTCCTGAAAGCTGATCCGTCCAGTTTTGGAGTTGATGTCAGCAGGCCAGGGAAGCTAGGGTCGATATTCTTCTCTTGATCATCTTCGGGACGGTGTGAGCCAAGACATCCAGGGGGTTTAGCTCGCTCGTCTGCGGGAACAAACTGCCGCCATTGCTTGCCGTGCTAGCGAGGTCCTTTGTCCCTGAATTGCTCACACACTCCGGCAGATTCAATGGGGGTCTGGCGGCAGATTTCTTTGACTTTATGGTTGGAAATGCATCTGCTTTGAGTGTCGCAGGATATCCACACATTCTTGCCATCTCTGTCGTAGCATAGCTTTCGTGGGTAAAGTGTGCGGAACAAACGTCCAATTTCTTGCCACTTTGGCATCTTTGGGCCACTGGTGCAACTTGAATCCGTCCCTGTTGGTGTTGTTACACCCTCCGACAACACACCGACCGACGAGGCATGATGTCTCCAAGGTACGGAAAACAGTCGGAAAAAACGGAAAATAACAGAGCCGATTTGACTCGGTGTAACTGAACATTCTAACGGTGTTTGTTCAGCCTCGGCTTCACCGAGTCGTTTGTAAGCACCTGAAGACATATGACACATTTCTCTCAATAACATCAAACTCGTCACATTTCCGAAGCTGTTTTATTTCAAAACACTGCGTTTGCCTCCTGTGAAGAAATAAGTCAATAAAGGAAAGAACGGAGTGTTTTACACCCGGTCCTTAATATAACAGCCAGTTAACAAAGACAACAATGAACCAGCGTTCTATTCCACTAATTCATTTGGGTGTTGCCTTTGTGTGACTTGCAGAAATGAATTGTGTTTAGACAAGAGATTGGCTTTGTGCGTGGTTACAAAGGTTGAACAATTCAAGGAATAAATGGTGGATTGGAAATGTTTAACGTGAGCACCTTCAGCTGGAAAAATACAGCGACTAAAGGCCATTTCCCACAAAAAGGAGCAAGAATAGGTCATTATGTCAACGTACTGCTTAGCGACATGAAAAGTGCCAACAGTGGGAGGAATTGGATGATGGTCCTATGAGCTAAGGAAATTGTTGGGCATGGTTTGTTTTTCTTTTCTCCATATTGGCAACGCCGCCTGTTGTCATGTTTTTTTTTTTGTTGCTTTTTTAGAGCTTTGCATTTCTTCAGACTGTCAGGGTAAGTAGGTGACGAACCCCAAGATGCAGAGATGACGGCAGGCATTGAGCGAGAAAACATCAAATCAAGGAAAAAACACAAACCAGAAACTAGGAATAGCCAAAACTGAAAACAGGAACCAGCAAACAGAAAAACCCCATCCATCCATCTTCTTCCGCTTATCCGAGGTCGGGTCGCGGGGGCAGCAGCCTAAGCATGGAAGCCCAGACTTCCCTCTCCCCAGCCACTTTGTCCAGCTCCTCCCGGGGGATCCCAAGGCGTTCCCAGGCCAGCCGGGAGATATAGTCTTCCCAACGTGTCCTGGGTCTTCCCCGTGGCCTCCTACCGGTCGGACGAGCCCGAAACACCTCCCGAGGGAGGCGTTTGGGTGGCATCCTGACCAGATGCCCGAACCACCTCATCTGGCTCCTCTCCATGTGGAGGAGCAGCGGCTTTACTTTGAGCTCCCCCCGGATGACAGAGCTTCTCACCCTATCTCTAAGGGAGAGCCCCACCACCCGGCGGAGGAAACTCATTTCGGCCGCTTGTACCCGTGATCTTGTCCTTTCGGTCATGACCCGAAGCTCATGACCATAGGTGAGGATGGGAACGTAGATCGACCGGTAGATTGAGAGCTTTGCCTTCTGGCTCAGCTCCTTCTTCACCACAACGGATCGATACAGCGTCCGCATTACTGAAGACGCCGCACCGATCCGCCTGTCCATCTCACCATCCACTCTTCCCTCACTCGTGAACAAGACTCCGAGGTACTTGAACTCCTCCACTTCCACTTGGGGCAAGATCTCCTCCCCAACCCGGAGATGGCACTCCACCCTTTTCCGGGCGAGAACCATGGACTCGGACTTGGAGGTGCTGATTCTCATCCCAGTCGCTTCACACTTGGCTGCGAACCGATCCAGTGAGAGCTGAAGATCCTGGCCAGATGAAGCCATCAGGACCACATCATCTGCAAAAAGCAGAGACCTAATCCTGCAGCCACCAATCCAGATACCCTCAACGCCCTGACTGCGCCTAGAAATTCTGTCCATAAAGGTTATGAACAGAATGGGTGACAAAGGGCAGCCTTGGCGGAGTCCAACCCTCACTGGAAACGGGTCCGACTTACTGCCGGCGATGCGGACCAAGCTCTGACACTGATTATACAGGGAGCGAACCGCCACAATAAGACAGTCCGTTACCCCATACTCTCTGAGCACTCCCCACAGGACTTCCCGGGGTACACGGTCGAATGCCTTCTCCAAGTCCACAAAGCACATGTAGACTGGTTGAGCAAACTCCCATGCACCCTCAAGGACCCTGCCGAGAGTATAGAGCTGGTCCACAGTTCCACGACCAGGACGGAAACCACACTGTTCCTCCTGAATCCGAGGTTCGACTATCCGGCGTAGCCTCCTCTCCAGTACACCTGAATAGACCTTACCGGGAAGGCTGAGGAGTGTGATCCCATGATAGTTGGAACACACCCTCCGGTTCCCCTTCTTAAAGAGAGGAATCACCACCCCGGTCTGCCAATCCAGAGGTACCGCCCCCGATGTCCACGCGATGTTGCAGAGTCTTGTCAACCAAGACAGCCCCACAACATCCAGAGCCTTAAGGAACTCCGGGCGGATCTCATCCACCCCCGGGGCCTTGCCACCGAGGAGCTTTTTAACGACCTCGGCAACCTCAGCCCCAGAAATAGGAGAGCCCACCACAGATGCCCCAGGCCCTGCTTCGTCATAGGAAGACGTGCTGGTAGGATTGAGGAGGTCTTCGAAGTATTCCCTCCACCAATCCACAACATCCGCAGTCGAGGTCAGCAGAACACCATCCTCACAGAAAAACTGGAAACAGCTAATGGCTAACAAGAAAACATGAAACAAAAGAGCTAGGAGTCAGCAAACTGTAATTAGCTATAAGGAACTATCAAACAGGAACAGCTTACCGCAAACAACGACCAGTAGTAGACACGACAGGTAGTAGCTCTAACGACAGGTAGTGATGACATCGACATTGACAATAATCCAGCACTGACTGGAGGGGAAGGCAGGTTTAAATAGCAGCTGGCTGATTGACAGCAGGTGTGGCCAGGTGCCAATCAGCCACAGCTGAGGGGACAGCACTCAGAGAGACAAACAGGAAAGTGAACCAAAATAAGAGCGCTGACAGGAAATAAAACAGAGGAAAAACTCAAACTTGACCAAACTGTCAGGGACAAGCCTGACACAGACGTGTACAGAGGTCTGCTCCTACATTCACTGATTCATTTCCTGGGGCAGTGCCCCAACACCTGGCCCTTGAAAGTTCTCCCCTTTACTTTGAAATCTCGTTATTTGTCAGGACTTGGACTATGGAGTTTTTGTTTTCCCAAGATGCAAGACAATTTGGATCGGACATGGCTTGAAGGTGGGTACATGATTTATTTATTACTATCAAAAAGGGAATAAACGAAAAGCGCGCACAATGGGGGAGGTAAAAAAACTTGGCGAATGAAAACAAAACTTGCACAAAGGCAGAAACTGAACACGAAATAACAAAACACTTACTGTGGCATGGGACCGTGAACAGGGCTTGAAAACGCGAGGATAGCAGGGTTAGAAAGGATATGACACCAGGACGAACAACAGAAAATGAAAAGCTTAAATAACACAGACATGATTAACAACAGGTGCGTGACTCAAAACAGGTGCGGGACATGACAGGTGAAACTAATGGGTAACTATGGTGACAAAACAAAACAAAAGTGCACAAAAAGTCCAAAAATAAAACCTGATCACACAGACATGACATTATTGCAGTGAAAGACACGATTTGTCTCTTTTTAAAGGGATACCTATTAAGCAAAGTCGCAAAGTATTTTCAGCAGCACGTCGCCGTCGTTCGCGTGGTAGCAGAGGATGGTTTCCTCCCGTCCGCCGTCTGCTTTTCAGCAGCACGTCGCCGTCGTTCGCCGTCTACTTTTCAGCAGCACGTCGCCGTCGTTCGCGTGGTAGCAGAGGATGGTTTCCCCCCGTCCGTCGTCTGCTTTTCAGCAGCACGTCGCCGTCGTTCGCCGTCTACTTTTCAGCAGCACGTCGCCGTCGTTCGCGTGGTAGCAGAGGATGGTTTCCTCCCGTCCACCGTCTGCTTTTCAGCAGCACGTCGCCGTCGTTCGCCGTCTACTTTTCAGCAGCACGTCGCCGTCGTTCGGCGTCTACTTTTCAGCAGCACGTCGCCGTCGTTCGCGTGGTAGCAGAGGATGGTTTCCTCCCGTCCGCCGTCTGCTTTTCAGCAGCACGTCGCCGTCGTCCGCCGTCTGCTTTTCAGCAGCCCGTCGCCGTCGTTCGCCGTCTACTTTTCAGCAGCACGTCGCCGTCGTTCGCCGTCTACTTTTCAGCAGCACGTTGCCGTCGTTCGCGTGGTAGCAGAGGATGGTTTCCTCCCGTCCGCCGTCTGCTTTTCAGCAGCACGTCGCCGTCGTTCGCCGTCTACTTTTCAGCAGCACGTCGCCGTCGTTCGCGTGGTAGCAGAGGATGGTTTCCTCCCGTCCGCCGTCTGCTTTTCAGCAGCCCGTCGCCGTCGTTCGCCGTCTGCTTTTCACCAGCACGTCGCCGTCGTTCGCCGTCTACTTTTCAGCAGCACGTCGCCATCGTTCGCCGTCTACTTTTCAGCAGCACGTCGCCGTCGTTCGCGTGGTAGCAGAGGATGGTTTCCTCCCGTCCGCCGTCTGCTTTTCAGCAGCCCGTTGCCGTCGTTCGCCGTCTGCTTTTCAGCAGCACGTCGCCGTCGTTCGCGTGGTAGCAGAGGATGGTTTCCTCCCGTCCGCCGTCTGCTTTTCAGCAGCACGTCGCTGTCGTTCGCCGTCTACTTTTCAGCAGCACGTCGCCGTCGTTCGCGTGGTAGCAGAGGATGGTTTCCTCCCGTCCGCCGTCTGCTTTTCAGCAGCACGTCGCCGTCGTTCGCCGTCGTTCGCCGTCGTTCGCCGTCGTTCGCCGTCGTTCGCCGTCGTTCGCCGTCGTTCGCCGTCGTTCGCCGTCTACTTTTCAGCAGCACGTCGCCGTCGTTCGCGTGGTAGCAGAGGATGGTTTCCTCCCGTCCGCCGTCTGCTTTTCAGCAGCACGTCGCCATCGTTCGCCGTCTACTTTTCAGCAGCACGTCGCTGTCGTTCGCGTGGTAGCAGAGGATGGTTTCCTCCCGTCCGCCGTCTGCTTTTCAGCAGCACGTCGCCGTCGTTCGCCGTCTACTTTTCAGCAGCACGTCGCCGTCGTTCGCCGTCTACTTTTCAGCAGCACGTCGCCATCGTTCGCCGTCTACTTTTCAGCAGCACGTCGCCGTCGTTCGCGTGGTAGCAGAGGATGGTTTCCTCCCGTCCGCCGTCTGCTTTTCAGCAGCCCGTTGCCGTCGTTCGCCGTCTGCTTTTCAGCAGCACGTCGCCGTCGTTCGCGTGGTAGCAGAGGATGGTTTCCTCCCGTCCGCCGTCTGCTTTTCAGCAGCACGTCGCTGTCGTTCGCCGTCTACTTTTCAGCAGCACGTCGCCGTCGTTCGCGTGGTAGCAGAGGATGGTTTCCTCCCGTCCGCCGTCTGCTTTTCAGCAGCACGTCGCCGTCGTTCGCCGTCGTTCGCCGTCGTTCGCCGTCGTTCGCCGTCGTTCGCCGTCGTTCGCCGTCGTTCGCCGTCGTTCGCCGTCTACTTTTCAGCAGCACGTCGCCGTCGTTCGCGTGGTAGCAGAGGATGGTTTCCTCCCGTCCGCCGTCTGCTTTTCAGCAGCACGTCGCCGTCGTTCGCCGTCTACTTTTCAGCAGCACGTCGCTGTCGTTCGCGTGGTAGCAGAGGATGGTTTCCTCCCGTCCGCCGTCTGCTTTTCAGCAGCACGTCGCCGTCGTTCGCCGTCTACTTTTCAGCAGCACGTCGCCGTCGTTCGCCGTCTACTTTTCAGCAGCACGTCGCCGTCGTTCGCGTGGTAGCAGAGGATGGTTTCCTCCCGTCCGCCGTCTACTTTTCAGCAGCACGTCGCCGTCGTTCGCCGTCTGCTTTTCACCAGCACGTCGCCGTCGTTCGCTGTCTACTTTTCAGCAGCACGTCGCCGTCGTTCGCGTGGTAGCAGAGGATGGTTTCCTCCCGTCCGCCGTCTACTTTTCAGCAGCACGTCGCCGTCGTTCGCCGTCTGCTTTTCACCAGCACGTCGCCGTCGTTCACCGTCTACTTTTCAGCAGCACGTCGCCGTCGTTCGCCGTCTACTTTTCAGCAGCACGTTGCCGTCGTTCGCGTGGTAGCAGAGGATGGTTTCCTCCCGTCCGCCGTCTGCTTTTCAGCAGCACGTCGCCGTCGTTCGCCGTCTACTTTTCAGCAGCACGTCGCCGTCGTTCGCGTGGTAGCAGAGGATGGTTTCCTCCCGTCCGCCGTCTGCTTTTCAGCAGCCCGTCGCCGTCGTTCGCCGTCTGCTTTTCACCAGCACGTCGCCGTCGTTCGCCGTCTACTTTTCAGCAGCACGTCGCCGTCGTTCGCCGTCTACTTTTCAGCAGCACGTCGCCGTCGTTCGCGTGGTAGCAGAGGATGGTTTCCTCCCGTCCGCCGTCTGCTTTTCAGCAGCCCGTTGCCGTCGTTCGCCGTCTGCTTTTCAGCAGCACGTCGCCGTCGTTCGCGTGGTAGCAGAGGATGGTTTCCTCCCGTCCGCCGTCTGCTTTTCAGCAGCACGTCGCTGTCGTTCGCCGTCTACTTTTCAGCAGCACGTCGCCGTCGTTCGCGTGGTAGCAGAGGATGGTTTCCTCCCGTCCGCCGTCTGCTTTTCAGCAGCACGTCGCCGTCGTTCGCCGTCGTTCGCCGTCGTTCGCCGTCGTTCGCCGTCTACTTTTCAGCAGCACGTCGCCGTCGTTCGCGTGGTAGCAGAGGATGGTTTCCTCCCGTCCGCCGTCTGCTTTTCAGCAGCACGTCGTTGTCGTCCGCCGTCTACTTTTCAGCAGCACGTCGTTGTCGTTCGCCGTCTACTTTTCAGCAGCACGTCGCCGTCGTTCGCCGTCTACTTTTCAGCAGCACGTCGCCGTCGTTCGCCGTCTACTTTTCAGCAGCACGTCGCCGTCGTTCGCGTGGTAGCAGAGGATGGTTTCCTCCCGTCCGCCGTCTGCTTTTCAGCAGCACGTCGCCTTTGGCGTGCTTTTCAGCAGCTGCCTTTTCTCCGTCTCGCTCTCGCGGTGTACTGTGCTCCGCGTCTTGCCTCTGGCTCTCCACCTCTCCTCCCGTCTCTCTCGGCTGTCACCCTTTTATACACCGACAGATTATCTGATTGTGCCCAGCTGCCCGACCAACGCACCTGTAGTCCATTTGGACGCGGGTCCGCAGGCCACGCCACCTCGCCGCCACCTTGGAGCGGGCCCCGGTGTCGGACCGCCGGCCCCGCCTCTCCACAACAAGTATAACCCATTTACTATTTATGTGCAAATTGGCCCCGTAAGTACGCAGAGTTTTGCCGGTTGTTGTGTGGGAAGTGAGAAAAGAATGAACGTCATTTGAAAGATGAAGTCATTGAACGCATTTTGTGCCACAGCAATGGTAATTCATCCTCAGTTTTAAGTTTAGCCCATTTCTACTTCTCTTGTGCTCACTGTGTGAAGAGTTTTGGAAAAAGTGACCTGAGTATTGGGAAATGTGTCCTAGCGACTGTTGAAAAACTCACATTTTATCCAACAAAACCATTGGAGGAAGCAGCTCCCGCTGTAGTGCTCTTGTCGGTGTGTGTGTGTGTGTGTGTGTGTGTGTGTGTGTGTGTGTGTGTGTGTGTGTGTGTGTGTGTGTGTGTGCAGTTCCTTCCCTTCACTGGTGGTGAGAGGAAGCCTGCAGTCACCCACCAGTTCCCAGTGGGCCGTCGGTCTGTCAGCCGACTGGACGCTCATCCTGCCACCCTCTGTCTCACCCTGCCGGTGGGAAGCCATAAAAGTGTCAGCTGCACGGAGCGACGTCTACTGTTTGAACATGGCCTTACCTGTTTTCTACCCCCCACCACCCATAAATCATTCAGTTAGGACAGTAGCAGTGACTGACATTTCCCTTCGGCCCAAAGGACACGGAGGTAAAGCCGAGGTCAGCGCAGCAGTGGTCCCGTTCAGTGGTAGAAAAAAGCAGATAATGGTAAATGGGTTATACTTGTATCGCGCTTTTCTACCTTTAAGGTACTTTGACACTATTTCCACATTCACCCATTCACACACTGATGGCCATGCAAGATCCTAACCACCACCCATCAGGAGCAAGGGTGAAGTGTCTTTGTTCAAGGACACAACGGACGTCTCGCAGTTGGTAGAAAGTGGGGATCGACCCAGGAACATTTAAATTTCCCCTCAGGGGTTAAGAAAGTATTTCCGATTCTGATTCTGATTTTGAACCCTCAGATTACTGGCACGGCCACTTTCCCAAACCGCGCCATGCTGTACCCTGCAAAAAAAACATCCGATGTGTTAAGCAGCACGTAACGAGGGAACTGTGTACTCTTGTTTATCACCATAGCAACCCATTAGTTTTCACCTGTCACGTCACGCACCTGTTTCACGTTTTGAGTCACGCACCTGTTTTCGTTAATCATGTCTGTAGTATTTAAGTTCAGTGTTTTCAGTTTGTCTTGCTGGTGACATACTGTCATGACTAGGATCCTGAGGTTTAGTTTTTCTCGGAGGCAACGGAAAGTTGGCTCAGGCGAGACGGGAATGCGGGTACATTTTTATTTAAACACTATAAATACAAAACAAGGAAGTAAACAAAAGGCGGAGAACAAACACTTGCACAAAGGCAAAAAACTATGAACAACAAAAAAAACACTAACTGTGGCAATAATAAACCAAACTTACTTGGCATGGACAAAAAGGAGCAGCGTGAACGACGGACATGAAAAAAAGAGTCAGAAATGTGCAGAAGCATAAATGTGGGGGATGTCACCAGAAAGACAAACTGAAAACAATGAACTTAAATACTACAGACATGATTAACGAAAACAGGTGCGTGACTCAAAACGTGAAACAGGTGCGTGACGTGACAGGTGAAAACTAATGGGTTGCTATGGTGATAAACAAGAGTGCACAAGGAGTCCAAACGTGGAACAGGTGAAACTAATGGGGTAATCATGGGAAACAAGACAAGGGAGTGAAAACTAAAGAGTCCAATAACTAAACAAAACATGACTAAGACAAAACATGATTACACAGACATGACATAGTCGGTCTAAACGTATTACCGCTACTATTAATAAGGGGTGTGCCCATCAATCAGCCTCTGATCAGTATCGGACGACTTTCATTTAAATGTACGTGGTCGTCATTGCCAAACGATGCCTTTTTAATGCCGATCACAAATGCCGATCCCTTCTGGCTAATATTGTATTTTCCCAAGTCCCACCGGTTGACTAGCGAGCACAGGGGTCTCAACATACTTGCCAACCCTCCCGGAGAGACTCCCGAAATTCAGCGCCTCTCCCGGGACAAATTTTCTCCCGAAAATCTCCCGAAATTCAGGCGGAGCTGGAGACCACGCCCCCTCCAGCTCCATGCGGACCTGAGTCCGCTTTCCCACAATATAAACAGCGTGCCTGCCCAATCACGTTATAACTGTAGAATGACGGAGGGCGAGTTCTTGGTTTCTTATGTGGGTTTATTGTTAGGCAGTTTCATTAACGTCCTCCCAGCGCGGCAACAACACACAACAACAGCAGTCACGTTTTCGTCTACCGTAAAGCAGTTCGTCTGCCGTAAACAGCAATGTTGTGACACTCTTAAACAGGACAGATTCGGTGACCACAGATGATGCGCCAGCTGTCCAAAGTCGAGACCCAGGGTGGACCACTCATCTGTGCATCAGTTGGGGACGTCTCTGCACTGCTGACTTGTCTCCACTCAAGATCTCCTGCTTGCCCCACTATGGACTGGACTCTCACTATTATGTTAGATCCACTATGGACTGGACTCTCACTATTATGTTAGATCCAATATGGACTGGACTCTCACACTATTATGTTAGATCCACTATGGACTGGACTCTCACTATTATGTTAGATCCACTATGGACTGGACTCTCACTATTATATTAGATCCACTATGGACTGGACTCTCACTATTATGTTAGATCCACTATGGACTGGACTCTCACTATTATGTTAGATCCACTATAGACTGGACTCTCACACTATTATGTTAGATCCACTATGGACTGGACTCTCACTATTATGTTAGATCCACTATGGACTGGACTCTCACTATTATGTTAAATCCACTATGGACTGGACTCTCACTATTATGTTAGATCCACTATGGACTGGACTCTCACTATTATGTTAGATCCACTATGGACTGGACTCTCACGCTATTATGTTAGATCCACTATGGACTGGACTCTCACACTATTATGTTAGATCCACTATGGACTGGACTCTCACACTATTATGTTAGATCCACTATGGACTGGACTCTCACACTATTATGTTAGATCCACTATGGACTGGACTCTCACACTATTATGTTAGATCCACTATGGACTGGACTCTCACACTATTATGTTAGATCCACTATGGACTGGACTCTCACACTATTATGTTAGATCCACTACAGCAAACAACACGTTTTGTACCGCCCACAAAACGACATTTTTGGAAGAGTCAGTCGTAAGACAGCTTGAAGATGGTCTGTAAAACAAAACAAAAACGATGCAAAATTAGAATCTTAGCAGCAATAAATGTTATGTAGACCAGAAGGAAGTGTTTTACATAATAAGAGCCCTTTATAAGGGAATGTTTGCAAATAAAAATCTGATGAACCATGCAAGTGGTACACTGTCCACTTTGTACGTTTGCCGAAGCAATCCTGACTTCCGAGGGTCTGAGATGAGGTCTGTCAGCAGGCTGTCCTCTGCATGGACTGTCCCACCCAGCAATCCTGGACTGTCCCACCCAGCAATCCTGACTTCCGAGGGTCTGAGATGAGGTCTGTCAGCAGGCTGTCCTCTGCATGGACTGTCCCACGTGCCACGGTCTGGACCGCCGTTGTGTCACGTACACCGTCCAGCTGTGTGTGTGTCTTTTCCTGGCTCCTCTGGATGTTGCCGACAGACTGATGACTTTCTGGTTGTAAGAAAAACGGCCAGTGGAAGACTCGGTATCCGCCCCGGACCCGTAAGCCTTCCTCTTGTCCGACACGTGCCAACAAACACACATGAAACATTTTGTTTACGCGCTGCAGACTTGGACTTGACTTGAAGTGGGTTTTGTGCTTCTGATTGAGTCACTTGTCACTTTGATTATGAACTTTGGCCTTTGATGCAATGACAATATCATGATTTTACTGCAGATAAGGCTGAGTCAATTATTCCTATTCAGTCAGGTGACTTGTTCTTACCTGTTTACTTACGGTAAGAATGTGATCTTACCGCTAAAAGCAGACACGAGCACAAAATGTAGCTAAGCAATAGAATGGATTCTTATACGTTTTTAAAAAAAGATTTGTTGAGTGATGTCAAGGATTATCTGTCGTCCGTGTTCCCAGACATGTCGAACTAACTGGTGCTCCAGACATCATTCTACACCACAATACAGATGAAAACTTGGAACAGCATGGAGGTCTACAACTTTTTAGTGTGTGGTTGGGTCAAGGACATTGGTATCAAGACTCTCCCGGATAAATTGTGCATTGTTTTTGCCCGGGTAAGGTTGCATTCTGCGGATCGATGCGGAACGACCTGAGGTCTAAGGCTATGTCTACACCAGGGGTCGGCAACCCGCGGCTCCGGAGCCGCATGCGGCTCTTTGATCACTCTGATGCGGCTCAGCAGCTTACTTGCCGACCCCCCCCCCCCCCCCCCCCCCCCCGATTTTCCCGGGAGACTCCCGGATTTCAATGCCTCTCGCAGAAAACTCTCCGATATTCACCCTTACAGTTATAATAAGGGCGTGCCATGATGGTATAGCATTTGGTGCCCTCTACAATCTGTATTAACAGCAAGCCAGCCCAACCCCTTGTTATGCAGTATGCATCTTCTGCTTGCACACGTACGTGACAGCAAGGCATACTTTGTCAACAGCCACACAGGTTACACTGACGGTGACCATATAAAATAACTTAAACACTCTTACTAATAATGCGCCACACTTTGAACCAAAACCAAACAAGAATGACAAACACATTTCGGGAGAACATCTGCACCTTAACATAAACACGACAGAACAAATACCCAGAATCCCATGCAGCCCTGACTCTTCCGGGCTACATTATACACCCCTGCTACCACCAAACACCGCCCACCTCAATCCCGCCCCCACCCACCTCAACCCTGCCGCCCCATCTCCCGAATTCGGAGGTCTCAAGGTTGGCAAGTATGCCGCGGGCCCCTCCAAGGTTTCTCTTTGTCATCCCATTTGGTTGAGTTTTTCCTTCCCCTGACGTGGGATCTAAGCCAAGGATGTTGTTGTAGCTTGTGCAGCCTTTGAGACACTCCTGATTTAGGGCTATATAAGTAAACATTGATGAAGACATGGTTCCCATCGATGCCCAACCTGACTGACAACTTACTTTTTTTTTAAAGGAAACTCCTGAAATCCTCATGCCACTTTGAAAAACAATATTTAGTGACATTTGTACTGAATATACCATGGGAATATTTCATTTAAACCAAAATACTTCTGACCCGTTTCATAAAATAAAAGGTGTGTGTGGTGTTCGGGTCTGTGGGACCCGTTTTGAATTTTTTATTAAAAGTAAAATGATAAGCGGGAGGAAATGGATGGATGGGTGATACAATTAATTAATTTTTCAAACTGAGACTCACTGACTTTGGCTCATTTTCTGCGAAGAACATATATCAGAATACATATTTAATGACCACACACCATACACCCCCCCCTGCACATTTATATTACATATAAGATGTCCGGGTCCATTTGATGTTCACACACACACACACACACACACACACACACACACACACACACACCCCGCCCCCTCTGTGCGTCGGTTGAGGTGGGCGGGGTTTGGTAGCAGGGGTGTATAATGCAGCCCGGAAGAGTTAGGGCTGCATGGGATTCTGGGTATTTGTCCTGTTGTGTTTATGTTGTGTTACGGTGCAGATGTTCTCCCGAAATGTGTTTGTCATTCTTGTTTGGTGTGGGTTCACAGTGTGGCGCATTATTAGTAAGAGTGTTAAAGTTTTTTTTTTATACCGCCACCGTCAGTGTAACTTGTGTGGTTGTTAGAGATGCGCGGTTTGCGGACACAACCGCGGAGTCCGCGGATTATCCGCGGATCGGGCGGATGAAATTTAAAAAAATAAGATTTTATCCGCTCGCGGGTCGGGTCGGGCGGATTAATTAGATTTTTTTTTTTTTTTTTTTTTTGCGGGTGGCAGTTAAACCAATTGGGAAATATATATACATAGTTAAATGTTGTTACCCACATACGAAAAACGAGCAGGCACCTGCAGCATATGCCACAACAGAAGAAAAAAAAAGAAAAGAGATGGACACTTTTACGGAGCGGAGAAGGGACGCCTCGCCGGGGTCCGGGACCGAGGCCCCTTCCCCCGATCCGCGAGAAGGGCCCGACGCACGTCCAGGGTCACTACCGCGCCCACCGCACCGACACCCCGCCTCGTCCGCTTTCGCCGCGGCCGGCGTCACGCGCAGCAGGTAAGCAGCTTACCTGCCCGCCACCCCCGTGGCCGGGGGCTCGTAACATGGGTCACTCCGCGCGCTCCGCCCGCGCAGCTTACCTGCTTGCCACCCCTGTTGCCGGGGGCGCGTAACAGGGGTCACTCCGCGCGCAGTGCGCTCACGAAAGGGGTGGGGCTCACCCTGGTTGATATAGAGAGCAGGACGGTGGCCATGGAAGTCGGAACCCGCTAAGGAGTGTGTAACAACCCACCTGCCGAATCAACTAGCCCTGAAAATGGATGGCGCTGGAGCGTGGGCCCATACCTGGCCGTCGCCGGCAGCGAGACGCGCTTGGAGGTGCGCTCAGCGCGGCTCCCATATGATTGCGCACTGGTGTGCGTCTGGGTCGTGACAGCGTGGCACGCGCAAGTCTGTGCTGCGTTGGATCAGTCTCCTTTCTTTAACAGGCAAAAGCTTTATAACCTCACCATACCTGCCAACTTTTAAATCAGAAAAACCTAGTAGCCAGGGTTCAAGGGCCGCAGGCCCCAGTAGGTCCAGGACAAAGTCCTGGTGGAGGGTTCAGGGCTTCGCCCCCAGACGCAAAATGATTATTAGCATTCAGACAGGTTAAAATGTTGCTAAAACCATCACTTTTCTATCAGTCACAGTGACTTTTCAAAACAAAAATATTACAGCAAAAATCATATGGGTTGATTGACATGTTTATTCTGTAAGCTAACTTCAATAGTTTGAAATTATTTTGACAGTTAATGCCAGTTATCCTGTCAACCTTTCACAAGACTTCAATTTGTTAATTGAAAGTATAAATAGTATAAACACTTTTAACAGTATGTCGTGCTGTGAAATACAGCCGACAGGATTGCGCACCAAACACGAAGCAAGGCCAAAGCGCATGCATGGTGCAAGAGAACAAAGGACTTCTTTCATTTAAGGTTTGTGATAAACCATCAAACTCATTCGTTAAAAGGACTCTATAGTAATATAAAGCGAATTTTTCTGGACATTATCATGCAAGAAAAGTTTATTTTTGGGATCGCGATCACCGCGTAATGATTTTTAAAGGTTGCATTACATTATTAACTGTCCCATGTGATCAGCCAGTGCGATTGGAAGTCCATGCTCAATTATTGCCTCCGTAAATAAAACTTCGGCATTTATCACATCCAAAGAATCTGTTTGGGCGACGAAAAACTTTGAAAGTTTTCCACTTGTATCGCTAGCAACGGCATTAGACTTGTGTTTTTTTGTCCCAACGTGGTCTTTTACATCGCTAATTCCTCCGTGTCCGATCGAAAAATCTTGTCTGCACAAGGTGCAATTCGCGTAGTTTTCACCCTTTTTTTTTTTTTTTAATTAATATTAGATATATAACAACGAGCGGATGGCGGGCGGGTGCAGCTCTGATCAAACGTTACATCGGGTGGATGGCGGATGGTTGACGACTTTCTGCCGCGGTTGCGGATGAAATAAATTGCCTATCCGCGCATCTCTAGTGGTTGTTGAGCAAGTATGCCTTGCTGTCACCTACATGAACATTAAGCAAGCGAAAGCCCCATAAAACGTGTGGCTGATCAGGCACGCTGGTTGTAGTGGGTGCTATATGCTGTACCATCACGGCACGCATGACGCTGACAAGCGCCATTCATATAAAACCATGTTTTTTGTGGCTCCCATTGTTATCTTTAATTTGTGAAACTGGTCAAAATGGCTCTTTGACTGGTAAAGGTTACCGACCCCTGGTCTACACTAAGCCAGATAACCCCTTAAACGAACAGTTATTTAGCCTAAGTCCTATTTCAGTCACACTAAACCAGCGTTTAAGGTCCCCTTCCTCGGACAATTTTTTACACGGGTAAGCGCACCGTCTATTTCTTGAATCTCCCGCTCTTAGCTTTGTATGGACTCTTTGATTGTTTACAAACTGAGTTGGGAGAGGAAGTGACGCCAGAAAGATCAGAATCAGAAGAGTTTTAATTGCCATTGTTTGAGAACGGCTTCACAAACCAGGAACTTTACTTGGCGCAATGGTGCAACATAAAACACAAATAACAGAATAGAATAACGTGAGCTGTAACTGAGCTATCAGATCTTGTTATTGTTCATGTGCCTGCACAGGAAGTGACGTCAGAAAGATGGAAGGCGAGTCGTCCAGACATGCCCGTGTGAAAATCGCACGAGTACCTTAAGAGAAGCAAACGCGCGATTGCAGCTATTTGGGATACAACACATCTCAGACGGCAACGTAGGTGGTTGAGCGACGGTTTTGGATAAGGCCTGGAAGAACGGCAGCCTGGTGGGATATGTTTGTCACCGGGTGTGCTGTGCCAGCTGAACGGCAAGAGAACTTTCCAATGTCCGGGTCAGCTGTGATTCTACTTAGTGAAAAACTTTGTCCATTTGTCGAAGGAGACACAACGACAGACTACGAAAAATAGCGAAGGCATCCTGGACTGGCAAAGCAGACTGTTATTAGTTATTGTCCGCGATGTCAACGTCTAGTTTTGTACTCCATAACTATTGTGAAGCCATGAAGCATACTTGCCAACCTTGAGACCTCCGATTTCGGGAGGGGGAGGGGGGATTCATTTATGATTGTTTATCAAAATATAACTATAGATGTCAACATTGTGTATGTCCTGAAAGATTCATTTATGATTGTTTATCCAAAAACTGACATTCTTAATTTATGACTGCTATAAGCTAACCTGCAAAATGGCATCAGTGATCAGATCAATGCGTAGATCAGTAGAAAAATGAGTGAGGTGTGATCGCTGGAAAACGCCACTCCAAAATCCAGCCTGGAAGAACTTTCGATAAAACCGTTCCCAAGTTTTGTGCAAATGAATGACATGCACCCCGTTAAAAGGTTCCTGGGCAACATTGTCATGTCTGTGTAATCATGTTTTGTTTTAGTCATGTTTTGTTTTGTTTAGTTATTGGACTCTTTAGTTTCTGGCTTTTCACTCCCTTGTCTTGTTTCCATGGTTACCCATTAGTTTCACCTGTTCCACGTTTGGACTCATTGTGCACTCTTGTTTGTCACCATAGCAACCCATTAGTTTTCACCTGTCACGTCACGCACCTGTTTTAGTTAATCATGTCTGTAGTATTTAAGTTCATTGTTTTCAGTTTGTCTGGCTGGCGACACCCCGCATTTATGCTTCTGCACACTCTCCACACACCCTTAAGACCCTCGCTGCTCTTTTTTCATGCCGGTTTCTCGTGTAATCATGTTTTGTTTTAGTCATGTTTTGTTTTGTTTAGTTATTGGACTCTTTAGTTTATGGCTTTTCACTCCCTTGTCTTGTTTCCATGGTTACCCATTAGTTTCACCTGTTCCACCTTTGGACTCATTGTGCACTCTTGTTTGTCACCATAGCAACCCATTAGTTTTCACCTGTCACATCACGCACCTGTTTTAGTTAATCATGTCTGTAGTATTTAAGTTCATTGTTTTCAGTTTGTCTTTCGGGTGACATCTCCACATTTACCGTATTTTCCGCACTATTAGCCGCACCTAAAAACCACAAATTTACTCAAAAGCTGACAGTGCGGCTTATAACCCGGTGCGCTTTATATATGGATTAATATTAAGATTCATTTTCATAAAGTTTCGGTCTCGCAACTACGGTAAACAGCCGCCATCTTTTTTCCCCGTAGAAGAGGAAGTGCTTCTTCTTCTACGCAAGCAACCGCCAAGGTAAGCACCCGCCCCCATAGAACAGGAAGCGCTTCTTCTTCTACTGTAAGCAACCACCCGCCCGCGTAGAAGAAGAAGAAGAAGCGCACTGATATTACGTTTCATTTCCTTTGTGTGTTTACATCTGTAAAGACCACAAAATGGCTCCTACTAAGCGACAGGTTTCCGGTTCATGAAAAGACGCAATCTCTCCATCCGCACACGGACTACTATTTCACAGCAACTGCCTAAAGACTTTCAAGAAAAGCTGGCTACTTTCCGTGCATATTGTAAAAACAAGATAGCTGAAAAAAAGATCCGGCCAGAGAACATTATCAACATGGACGAGGTTCCACTGACTTTTGATATTCCTGTGAACCGCACTGTGGATACAAC
Source organism: Nerophis lumbriciformis (assembly GCF_033978685.3). Taxonomy (NCBI): domain Eukaryota; kingdom Metazoa; phylum Chordata; class Actinopteri; order Syngnathiformes; family Syngnathidae; genus Nerophis; species Nerophis lumbriciformis. The sequence continues at coordinate 39,418,047 of NC_084573.2, forward strand.
GGGAGCACGTACGGTGAATATTCGCACCACAGGGAATGAGAAGTCATCCTTCACTGTGGTTCTAGCTTGCCATGCTAATGGCCAGAAACTTCCACCCATAGTGATATTCAAAAGGAAGACCTTGCCAAAAGAGACCTTTCCAGCCGGCGTCATCATAAAAGCTAACTCGAAGGGATGGATGAAGAAAAGATGAGCGAGTGGTTAAGGTAAGTTTACGCGAAGAGGCCGGGTGGCTTTTTTCACGCAGCTCCGTCCATGTTGATATACGACTCCATGCGCGCCCACATCACGCTGGTTTTTAATATATTATTAAAGTTTGACTGACCTATCTGACTGTTTTTTTGACATTCCTTTAGCGCAGTTAGATGCGGCTTATAACACGGGGCGGCTTATAGGTGGACAAAGTTTTGAAATATGCCGTTCATTGAAGGCGCGGCTTATAACCCAGGGCGGCTTATGGTGCGGAAAATACGGTATGCTTCTGCACACTCTCCACACACCCTTAAGACCCTTGCTGCTCTTTTTTTTCATGCCGGTTTCTCGTCCAAGTAAGTTTTCTTTATTCATGCCATAGTTTGCAAGTTTTGTTTAATTGTTCATAGTTTCTGCCTTTGTGCAAGTTTTGTGTTTATAGTCAACTTTTGTACTTCCGCCTCTGTGCGCGCCTTTTGTTTGTTTAAATAAATCATGTACTCCCCTTCACGCCACGTATGGTCCAAATCTTTTGCACCTCGGGAGAACAAACCACGCCACGGTCCCAGTCGTGACAAACATTCTGTTCGAGAGGTTCAAGACAGATTCAAGCAGTTACAGTAAAATAGTTTATTTAGAAATGATTATTCATTTTGAAAATAGGTTTTGGAATATCCAGTGATACATGTTATAATCAAAAATCAGATTAAAGTGCAAAAATACAATTTATGTTATAATGCATTTGTACAAAAAGTAACATTGGAATGTGAGCAAGGCTTGAAAATGGAGGAAAAGGTGTCTTTGATACGATGGCTTGCATACCATTTGGTTGCAACGGTTAAAAAGTCAGAAGTCCAGAGTATGTGCAATGCAGGATTTGGACCGAGCCACCTGGTTCTTTGGTTCTGTTGCTGTTCAAGTCCATTTCACATTCCTACTGACATACTCACTATCTCCTATTTAAGAACTGGTTCATCCTTGAGCAGCATTCCATCAAAGGTGGACGAGGTCTAAAGGTCCTCCACCAACAGTCGGCACGGTTGCTTTTTGGGTGATTGTTCGTCTTTGGTAAATATCCAGTGTCCGAGTCTCCTCCCCTGGGAGGGAAGGAATCACTTCACCTTGGCTGGCTTCATTTCCTTCACCTGCACATGTAAGGTTTTGTGAACTGCCAGAGTTCTGGACTGACAGAAGCCTTTCCCACACTCCTGGCACTTGAAGGGCTTTTCTTTGGAATGGATGTACCTAGACCGTGGAACACATTGACACAGATGTTAGCTATGGCACTCGTCACGACTCATAACCTGAACATCTCATTCTCTGGATTACAAATTAAAGTCTCTTTAGAATCTAACAAATGTATTAAAAAAGCACACACAGTACAGGTAAAAGCCAGTAAATTAGAATATTTTGAAAAACTTGATTTATTTCAGTAATTGCATTCAAAAGGTGTAACTTGTACATTATATTTATTCATTGCACACAGACTGATGCATTCAAATGTTTATTTCATTTAATTTTGATGATTTGAAGTGGCAACAAATGAAAATCCAAAATTCCGTGTGTCACAAAATTAGAATATTACTTAAGGCTAATACAAAAAAGGGATTTTTAGAAATGTTGGCCAACTGAAAAGTATGAAAATGAAAAATATGAGCATGTACAATACTCAATACTTGGTTGGAGCTCCTTTTGCCTCAATTACTGCGTTAATGCGGCGTGGCATGGAGTCGATGAGTTTCTGGCACTGCTCAGGTGTTATGAGAGCCCAGGTTGCTCTGATAGTGGCCTTCAACTCTTCTGCGTTTTTGGGTCCGGCATTCTGCATCTTCCTTTTCACAATACCCCACAGATTTTCTATGGGGCTAAGGTCAGGGGAGTTGGCGGGCCAATTTAGAACAGAAATACCATGGTCCGTAAACCAGGCACGGGTAGATTTTGCGCTGTGTGCAGGCGCCAAGTCCTGTTGGAACTTGAAATCTCCATCTCCATAGAGCAGGTCAGCAGCAGGAAGCATGAAGTGCTCTAAAACTTGCTGGTAGACGGCTGCGTTGACCCTGGATCTCAGGAAACAGAGTGGACCGACACCAGCAGATGACATGGCACCCCAAACCATCACTGATGGTGGAAACTTTACACTAGACTTCAGGCAACGTGGATCCTGTGCCTCTCCTGTCTTCCTCCAGACTCTGGGACCTCGATTTCCAAAGGAAATGCAAAATTTGCATGGTTGGGTGATGGTTTGGGGTGCCATGTCATCTGCTGGTGTCGGTCCACTCTGTTTCCTGAGATCCAGGGTCAACGCAGCCGTCTACCAGCAAGTTTTAGAGCACTTCATGCTTCCTGCTGCTGACCTGCTCTATGGAGATGGAGATTTCAAGTTCCAACAGGACTTGGCGCCTGCACACAGCGCAAAATCTACCCGTGCCTGGTTTACGGACCATGGTATTTCTGTTCTAAATTGGCCCGCCAACTCCCCTGACCTTAGCCCCATAGAAAATCTGTGGGGTATTGTGAAAAGGAAGATGCAGAATGCCAGACCCAAAAACGCAGAAGAGTTGAAGGCCACTATCAGAGCAACCTGGGCTCTCATAACACCTGAGCAGTGCCAGAAACTCATCGACTCCATGCCACGCCGCATTAACGCAGTCATTGAGGCAAAAGGAGCTCCAACCAAGTATTGAGTATTGTACATGCTCATATTTTTCATTTTCATACTTTTCAGTTGGCCAACATTTCTAAAAATCCCTTTTTTGTATTAGCCTTAAGTAATATTCTAATTTTGTGACACACGGAATTTTGGATTTTCATTTGTTGCCACTTCAAATCATCAAAATTAAATGAAATAAACATTTGAATGCATCAGTCTGTGTGCAATGAATAAATATAATGTACAAGTTACACCTTTTGAATGCAATTACTGAAATAAATCAAGTTTTTCAAAATATTCTAATTTACTGGCTTTTACCTGTATATCAGGGGTGAATATATGGACGTACAGTCGTGGTCAAAAGTGTACATACACTTGTAAAGAACATCATGTCATGGCTGTCAATCATTTCTACAACTCTTATTTTTTTGTGATGTAGTGATTGGAGCACATACTTGTTGGTCACAAAAAACATCCATGAAGTTTGCTTCTTTTATGAATTTATTATGGCTCTACTGAAAATGTGAGGGTCAAAAGTGTCATGTCTGTGTAATCATGTTTTGTTTTAAGTCATGTTTTGTTTAGTTATAGGACTCTTTAGTTTCTGTCTTTTCACTCCCTTGTCTTGTTTCCATGATTACCCCATTAGTTTCACCTGTTCCACGTTTGGACTCATCGTGCACTCTTGATTGTCACCATAGCAACCCGTTAGTTTTCACCTGTCACGTCACGCACCTGTTTTCGTTAATCATGTCTGTAGTATTTAAGTTCAGTGTTTTTCAGTTTGTCTTTCTGACGACCTCATCACATTTATGCTCTGTCCATTCCTTCCATGTCCATTCCTCTAAGATCCTGCTTCATGTCCCTTGTCAAAGTACGTTTTTGTTCCATGTTTATAGTCTTTTTGTTTTTCATAGTTTGTTCTCCGCCACTGTGCGTGCTTTTCATTTGTATTTTTTGCTATAGTCTTTTGGTTTCATAGTTTATTCTCCGCCACTGTGCGCGCTTTCGTTTATTCCTTTTTTTTTGGATAAATATAAATAAATCATGTACCTCCATTCCCGTCTCGCCCGAGCCAACTTTCCGTTGCATCCCGGAAAAGCACACACCCAGGACCGAGTCATGACAAAAAGTATACATACAGCAATGTTAACATTTGCTTACATGTCCCTTGGCAAGTTTACCTGCAATAAGGCGCTTTTGGTAGCCATCCACAAGCTTCTGCTTGACCACTTGACTACAAAATTGCTGCACTTCAGCTAAATGTGTTGACATGGACTTGTTTCTTCAGCATTGTGCACACCTTTAAGTCAGGACTTTGGGAAGGCCTTCATTCTAGCCTGATTCCTTTACCACTTTTGAGGTGTGTTTGGGGTCATTGTCCTGTTGGAACACCCAACTGCGCCCAAGACCCAACTGGTGATTTTAGCTTGTCCTGAACAATTTGAAGCTAATCCTACTTTTTCATTGTCCCATTTAAAGCAGCAGTTCCATTGGCAGCAAAACAGGCCCAGAGCATAATACTACCACCACCATGCTTTACGGTAGGAATGCTGTTCCTGGGATTAAAGGCCTCACCTTTTCTCCTCCAAACATATTGCTGGGTATTGTGGCCAAACAGCTCCGTTTCTGTTTCATCTGACATCACATGAACAAAGATAAGACCTTCTGGAGGAAAGTTCTGTGGTCAGATGAAAGAAAAATGGAGTCTGTAAAACGGCTGATCAAACAAAACAGAAGTCATCGTCATAGACCCATTAGCTGCGCAAGCTAGCTCTCCAATCAGCCACACAGACTCAATAACTCCACAGTGACGTCTTGGTGAATTTACTGAGGAATTTGTGAAATGAGAAAAATACAAAAATAATGCAATGTGTTAGCATATTAGCTAATGCTAACGATGCTCACTTGATTACATTACAAATATGCATGAAAACACTCCGACAGACATCTTTAGTAAGTACAAACAGTTTTAGTTATATTGTAAAACTTACAGACCTCGCTTGGAGCGATGAATTACGAATCCATACAGGTAAAAACTCTACGGACGGCTAGAGGAACAGCACTTCTACTCTCGGTGGAAAGCGCTAGATGGAAGAACCTGCAGTGAGCGAACTCGTCCAAAAGGTTTATTTTTAAAACTACTTGCATTACGGCGGTCAGAAAAACAAAAATCCATGAGTTAGCCGCATCGTTTTAAAGGCCACAGGGTTCAAAGTGTAGGAAAATAAAGTAGTGGCTTATAGTCTGCAATTTACAGTAGCTACGTCCGCCATCCACCCATGAAAGACCCACACTACATGAAGTTAAAGGAGAACTGACATACTACCCTACGCCATCTGTACTGACACTGTTCAATTACAAGTGCAAAAGTGTCCACTGCAACGTTTGATGGTGAACATGAACCGGATCTTTCTATTGATCTTTACAACTGAACAGTACCGTTTAGTTTTTGCCACATAGTATATGTCTCAGTAGCACTCCCGATTTAAAAACAATAATAATAGATTTTATTTGTAAAAAGCACTTTATATTGAGCAAACAACCTCAAAGTGCTACAGTGTATTAATTAAAAATAAAAATAAAAAATAAATAAAAAGATAATAAAAATAAATAAAAATTAAAACTAGAACAGCCTAATAGCTAGAACTAATACGCATATATCTAAAAAAAAAAAAAAGGCTTTTTTTTTTAAATAAGAAAGGTTTTTAAGCCTTTTTTAAAAGCACCCACAGTCTGTGGTGCCCTCAGGTGGTCAGGGAGAGCGTTCCACAAACTGTTGTTAAAAAACTACTGAACCTTGCAGGTTGAGTTAGATAAACACTTTCATGCAGCACAGATATTATTGTTGGTGTTAAATACTTCTGATACAATAATTAATCAGAGACATTGTGACACTCTGATCTTTAGTTTGTATTGTTTCACCCTCCTATGGCTGCATGGTTTTGAGATCATTTGCATTTACACATAAAAATGCAGAAAACTGAAAATGACGAGTGAATCAACATATTCTTCCACACATTAGAACAATATGCAATAATATTTGACCTAATCCAGACTGAATCAGGGCTTTTGTCGACGTCAAACTACGGCCCACAAGACGGTATGAGTCCAATAAGCAATTTGGTCGGGTGTGGTGTTTACGTTTAATATACAAGCAGTCAGATAGCTGCCATTTTGTCACTATGTGGTAACCAACAGAAGTAACTCAAGTCAGAGGCCGTTAATTATACGGATGTGCACAGCATTTACTTATACGATCCAATCCAAACAACCTTCCCTAGTCATGGTGCGGGGAAAAACATAATTCAACCAGCACAAAAAATCAACAAACATGGTCACACGTAACACATCCTGCTTTTTGAACTTTGTGGATATTATTAAAAAAAATAACTACACCCATTTAAATCCATTACAAAGCATGATGGGAAAAATGCAAAACACTCTCCACACTTATTCATGTTTGGCGCATTTTAGCTGCTTGATATTTCTGATTGATTACACAACTTTAAGGAGGTCGTCACAGAAGTAAAAAATGTAGGAGTCCAATTTTCATACTCTTTACAACCAATTATAATTATTATTAATTATATCCATCCATTTTCTACCACGTGTCCCTCTCGGGGTCGCGGGGGGTGCTGTAGCCTAACCCAGCTGCATTTGGGCGGGAAAAATAAAATAAAAAGGATCGATACCAAAAATCCCAGTATTGCCCACCCCTACTTTTCACTATTAGTTTTATTAGGCCCGATTTTCCCGTTTGTACTCAAATGTTGTTGTTTTTTTACGTGCTTGAAAAGACCAAATAAACATGTCCTGGATTAAAAGATTACAAAATAGTGCTTGTGTGCCATATATGTGCATATATATATATATATATATATATATATATATATATATATATATATATATATATATATATATATATATATATATATATACACACACACACATATATGTGTATATATATATATATATACACACATATATATATGTATATGTATATATATATATATATATGTGTGTGTGTATATATATGTGTGTGTGTGTATATATATATATATATATATATATATATATATATATATATATACATACACATATATATACACACACACACATATATATATATATATATATATATATATATATATATATATATATATATATATATATATATATATATAGATGTATATATGTGTATATATATATATATATATATATATATATATATATATATATATATATATATATGTGTATTAGAGATGCACGGATAGGCAATTATTTCATCCGCAACCGCATCACAAAAGTCGTCAACCATCCGCCATCCACCCGAACTAACATTTAATCAAAACCGCACCCGCCCGCCATCCGCCACCCGCCCGTTGTTATATATCTAATATAGACGATGCAAGGCATTAGTGAGGTTATAAAGCTTTTGCCTGTTAAAGAAAGGAGACTGATCCAATGTAGCAGAGACATTCAATGCGTGCCACGCTGTCACGGCCCAGACGCACACCAGTGCGCAATCATCTGGGAGCCGCGCTGAGCGCACCTCCAAGCGCGCTCGCGCCACTCAAACTGCTGCAGGCAGCTGCGTTCTATCTTGTTTTAACATCCTATGGCACTCTTCTGGGATCACGGCGGACGAAACTGCTCATGCTCAGGGTGTTTGTGGAGATTCGGGGTTTTGCACAAATGTGATGCACCATGTTAGATGTCCCGGTTTTGTGACTGTCGGAGACATAAACAGCGTCGCAGCTCTTGCAAATCATGTAGCCAGCATTACTATCATCCTGATTTACAACCTCATAAAAACGAGTCCACGCTGAACTTTTGTGGCCTTTTTTTCCCCTGGTCTTTAGTATTCCCTTTTTTAGTTTGTCGCGTACCACGTTTGCTGCCGGCGTTGCCATCTCTTTTTTTTTTCTTCTTCTATTGTGGCATATGCTGCAGGTGCCTGCTCGTTTTTCGTATGTGGGTAACAACATTTAACTATGTATATATATTTACCAATTGGTTTAACTGCCACCCGCCTGAATCTATCTAAAATCTAATTTTTTTTTATTTCAAACGCCCGACCCGACCCGCGGATAAAATCTAATTTTTTTTTATTTCAACCGCCCGACCCGACCCGCGGATAAAATCTAATTTTTTTTTTATTTCAACCGCCCGACCCGACCCGCGGATAAAATTTAATTTTTTTTTATTTCAACCGCCCGACCCGACCCGCGGATAAAATCTAATTTTTTTTTATTTCAACCGCCCGACCCGACCCGCGGATAAAATCTTTTTTTAATTTTATTTCAACCGCCCGACCCGCGGATAATCCGCGGACTCCTCGGTTGTGTCCGCAAACCGCACATCTCTAGTGTGTATATATATATATATATATGAGTGTATGTATATATACTGTATATACATATACATACATATGAATACATACATACATATATAGACACATATATATATATATATATACATATATTTATATATATATATATATACATATATATATATATATATATAATGTATATATATATATATATACACACATAGTTAGTGTTTATATTGTCATGTAATGATAACGCAAGTAACAATTTAAAACGATATAAATAACTTTGTATAAATAACTTTTTTATACTGATAACTAAACAAACATAGAAAAAATTATACAAATTTATGTAAGCAAAAATGTAACTTAAATTTAAAAAAAAATAAAACTATGTCAGACGTCGTCTTTTAGTTTGTTGCTATCACGTCATCACGGCATTCTTGCTCGATCGCCCGTGTTGATGGGCGTATATTGCCCGTCCAAGATGAAGCTGAAATATTCCCACGAGACATTTGGTTTTGTCATCATATTTTTGTTACTATGCGACACTTCTCACTGGTGACTCACCAGTAAGGAGGCCCTCTTGTTCGTGTTTCCTTCCTGCGTGTGTATGTGTGTGTGTGTGTGTGTGTGTGTGTGTGTGTGTGTGTGTGTGTGTGTGTGTATAAAGCTGGCGCCTCTCTCTCCGCCCACTGGGACAAAGATTGTGAATGACCGAAAAGAGTGCTCACTGCGTTCAGTCAATTCGGTTGAACTTGCGCAAGTGCTGAGAGTGAGAGTGATGCTGGGAGTGAGACGTCGTTTAAAGAAACGGAGAGGCGTAACAAATTCTGATTGGCGAACATGTCTGTCGCTCAAATGGCGGTGACTGTGGTTATTTATTGCAACTAATTACAACCTCGATGTTGATTAACGGTGGAGCCCTTTTTGTTTTCCCTTTAAGATCCCTTAACAAAGCAACAAGACACACCCAGTTCCCAACAAAGGCCGTCTAAAAGCACAGTGACTCGGGCAACAAAACGTTAGCTTTCATCTTCGCCTCTACCGTTCTTGTCCTCCACTTACTGCACCTTCTATTTGCAGAGACATTCTCAACTCCTAGCTTTTGGTTAGTTCTTTCCCCGAGCATCATTTGTGGCTGTTTTCCGGCGCATTGCCTGTGGACAATTGAGTTGTTCCTTTGCCAACTCTGCCTCTGTCCTTGTATCCAAACAACCTTCCCTAGTCATGGTGCAAAATGGTGTGAAACACTATCCCACAAAATCCATCCATCCATCTTCTACCGCTTGTCCCTTTCGGGGTCGCGGGGGGTGCTGGAGCCTATCTCAGCTGCATTCGGGAAGTAGGCGGTAGAGATGCGCGGTTTGCGGACACAACCGCCCGATCCGCGGATAATCCGCGGATCGGGCGGTTGAAATAAAAAAAAATTAGATTTTATCCGCGGGTCGGGTCGGGCGGTTGAAATAAAAAAAAATTAGATTTTAAATAGATTCAGGCGGGTGGCAGTTAAACCAATTGGGAAATATATATACATAGTTAAATGTTGTTACCCACATACGAAAAACGAGCAGGCACCTGCAGCATATGCCACAACAGAAGAAGAAGGAAAAAAAAAATCGACACTTTTACGGAGCGGAGAAGGGACGCCTCGCCGGGGTCCGGGACCGAGGCCCCTTCACCCCGAGAGGGCCCCACCGGGAGCTGTAGCTGAGGTGATCCGCGAGAAGGGCCCGACGCACGTCCAGGGTCACCACCGCGCCCACCGCACCGACACCCCGCCTCGTCCGCCTTCGCCGCGGCCGGCGTCACGCGCAGCAGGTAAGCAGCTTACCTGCCCGCCACCCCTGTGGCCGGGGGCTCGTAACAGGGGTCACTCCGCGCGCTCCGCCCGCGCAGCTTACCTGCCCGCGCAGCTTACCTGCCCGCCACCCCCGTTGCCGGGGGCGCGTAACAGGGGTCACTCCGCGCGCAGTACGCTCACGAAAGGGGTGGGGCTCACCCTGGTTGATATAGACAGCAGGACGGTGGCCGTGGAAGTCGGAACCCGCTAAGGAGTGTGTAACAACCCACCTGCCGAATCAACTAGCCCTGAAAATGGATGGCGCTGGAGTGTCGGGCCCATACCCGGCCGTCGCCGGCAGCGAGAGCCGCGAGGGCTAGGCCGCGACGAGTAGGATGGCCGCCGCGGTGCGCGCTGAAGCCTCGGGCGCGAGCCCGGGTGGAGCCGCCGCGGGTGCGAGGGACATCGCACCTCCACGCGCTTGGAGGTGCGCTCAGCGCAGCTCCCATATGATTGCGCACTGGTGTGCGTCTGGGCCGTGACAGCGTGGCACGCATTGAATGTCTGTGCTGCATTGGATCAGTCTCCTTTCTTTAACAGGCAAAAGCTTTATAACCTCACTAAGTTAAAAAGTTAAAGTTAAAGTACCAATGATTGTCACACACACACTAGGTGTGGCGAGATTATTCTCTGCATTTGACCCATCACCCTTGATCACCCCCTGGGAGGTGAGGGGAGCAGTGGGCAGCAGCGGTGGCTGCGCCCGGGAATCATTTTGGTGATTTAACCCCCAATTCCAACCCTTGATGCTGAGTGCCAAGCAGGGAGGTAATGGGTCCCATTTTTATAGTCTTTGGTATGACTCGGCCGGGATTTGAACTCCCAACCTACCGATCTCAGGACGGACACTCTAACCACTAGGCCACTGAGTAGGTGGTTGCCTTGCATCGTCTATATTAGATATATAACAACGGGCGGGTGCGGGCGGATGCGGTTTAGATTAAATGTTAGAACGGGTGGATGGCGGATGGTTGACGACTTTCTGATGCGGTTGCGGATGAAATAATTGCCTATCCGCGCATCTCTAGTAGGCGGGGTACACCCTGGACAAGTCGCCACCTCATCACAGGGCCAACACAGATAGACAGACAACATTCACACACTAGGGAACATTTAGTGTTGCCAATCAACCTATCCCCAGGTGCATGTCTTTGGAGGTGGGAGGGGCCTATCCCCAGGTGCATGTCTTTGGAGGTGGGAGGGGCCTATCCCCAGGTGCATGTCTTTGGAGGTGGGAGGAAGCCGGAGTACCCGGAGGGAACCCACGCAGTCACGGGGAGAACATGCAAACTCCACACAGAAAGATCCCCGAGCCCAGGAACGAACCCAGGACCCTCGTATGGTGAGGCACACGCACTAACCCCTGTGCCACCGTGCTATGACAAATAAAAGTTTAGCTTTGCAAGATAATGTCGCAAGAAAATTGATATTCTATACCAATCGCAAGGATCTATGTCAGCGCTTCTATGAATGTTGGCGGAGGCTCCGTCTTCTGTTTTATCGATATATATATATATATATATACATATATATATATATATATATATGTCTTAATAAGGTTATCCAAAAAATAGTGCTCGATACCGTAGTAGAGCGCAATATATGTATGTGTGGGAAAAAAAATCACAAGACTATTTCATCTCTACAGGCCTGTTTCATGAGGGGGGGTTCCCTCAATCATCAGGAGATTTTAATGGGAGCATTCACATACCATGGATTATATAGGGCACAGAGTGGGTGGGTACAGGCTGGTGTAGGGGCGTGGTGATTGGCTCATGTGTTACCTAGGAGGTGTTTCCGTCTGTGGCGGCATGCTGTTACAATTTCGCTGCGCTTGTTGAGGGATGACAGGTCTGGACGGTAAATAATAAACAGTTTTTCTTTCAAGCATAGGTTGCATCTTTTATTACCACTATTGTAAGGTGTGCTGGATGCAAGAATTTGCCATGTTATTGAATATTCAACATTATTGTCTTTGAGGTCCCAAATGTGTTTGCTGAGTTCTGTGGTATTTCGCAGGTTTTGGTTCCTGAAAGAAGCCTTGTGATTGTTCCATCTGGTTTTGAACTCTCCCTCAGTTAATCCTACATATGTGTCGGATGTGTTAATGTCCTTGCGTGTTACCTTAGATTGGTAGACAACTGATGTTTGTAAGCACCCCCCGTTGAGAGGGCAATCAGGTTTCTTTCGACAGTTGCAACCTTTGTTGGTTTTGGAGTCGCTCTGTCCGGGGGCCGACGGCTCATTTGCAATTGTTTTGTTGTGGTTTGAGATGATTTGTCGTATATTGTTCATGCAGCTGTAGCTCAATTTAATGTTGTTCTTGTTGAATACTTTTCTTAGGGTGTTGTCTTTGGGAAAGTGTTTGTCAATCAGATTGAGGAATTTGTGTCCAATGTTAGTTGAGACGTAACACATGAGCCAATCACCACGCCCCTACACCAGCCTGTACCCACCCACTCTGTGCCCTATATAATCCATGGTATGTGAATGCTCCCATTAAAATCTCCTGATGATTGTGGGAACCCCCCCCTCATGAAACAGGCCTGTAGAGATGAAATAGTCTTGTGATTTTTTTTCCCACACATACATATATATATATATATATATATATATATATATATATATATATATCTGTGTTACGCAAAAAGCAGGGGATGCAGAGAAAGATGTGAGGACTGGAGTTTGAGGCTCCGTAGAGGCTCTGCATACCTCTTCAGCTATGAACCGGCATTACTAGTTTGTTCATGAAAAGTAAGCTCGTATATTGCGGCGAAGCCAAGTTCTCACCTGTGGTCTCGGAGGTGGTCCTGCCTTCTGAAGGCTTTGTGGCAGATATCACAGGTGTACGGCCTCTCGTCCGTGTGCGTCCTCTCGTGGATCAACAGGTTGTAGGATTTTGTAAAATGGCGGCCGCAGAATTTGCAAACAAACTCCTTTTTGGTCTTAGAGGGCAACCGGCCTCGAGTGGACTTGCGCTCTGGAGAGGAGAACTTGGCCACATCCAGAAGGCACCCAGGTGAACTGGGGTGGTGGGACGCAGCGGCTGCGGCGGCGGCGGCAACACCTGCCATGCTCAGGTCCTCTGCTTTCAGATGATCTTCCTGGGTGGCTGCCGTGGCAAGGTTGGCAAAGTCGAAGCGAGGCTTCTTCTTCGAGCTTTGCAGCAACCCTGCCGAGTCCTGCTTGGGCTGCAGGAGGTGGGGGAATATAGGAATGGAGGCCACGGAGGAGAAGTGGGCCGGCAACTTTGAGATGGTGCAACGAGGCAGCGCCACGGGAAGGTAACCAGGGGTCCATTGGTGAAGCTGGATAGCGTGCAGGGCGCTAAAGCTGTAGATGCTGTGGAAGTGGTCTGCGGGCAGCTGGAGCCCCGTGGAGCTCTGCAGAAGGGAGTAATCAGACAGCTGGAGAGATGGGTGGAGAGGGACTGGAGCTGGCAAGGTTTTGCTGCCCATGGCCTTGACAAGACAGCCAGTACGCGGTCTGGAAGAAGCAGAAAACAACAACAGATTAAGTCAAGTCCTGTAGTTTTCTTCTGCTTTGATACAATTCAAAACCAACAACTAAGATCAGCAGTGGACCTGGTCAGGGGTCAATGGGGCTTTGGCTAGGAATTGAACCTGCGCTACCTCTGTGAAAGTCAGCTTTGGGGACATTTGGTAACTTTTTGGAAAGCCTTTACACAGAGCCCTCAATGTTGTCAATAGGGATTCGTTTGAACAATGATTTGATTCCATATTTGGTTGCGATTCATGGACGATGTCTGTATTTTAGAACGATTCTATCCAAAGTTGAAACTTTTTAGCAAAAACAAATTGTTTTTGTGCAGAGAACTCCGGGCATTTTGCTTATAATGCTCTGTGACCCAGACCGCTCTGGCTGCAGTGCCCTCAGCTGGTTGTTCAGGGGAGTGTGTAGGTCACATTTATTTGTGCATCTGGTTTGTGGGAGGAATGTCTCATCGACACAAAAGCAAAAAAAGCGATCCACATATGCAAATTCAATACAAATACAAATACAAAATCAAGCATATTTATATTCAAATCTCAAAAATATATTTACAAATACACGTTATTTATACAAGTTCTTGATTTATTTGTATGTCACATTTTTATATTTATAAATTTTATTTGTATATTTTTTCAAATCTCAAAAATATATTTACAAATACACTTTTATTTATACAAATTATTTATTTGTAGATCACATTTGTACTTGTATTTGTATATTTATTAATATATGCATATGTATTAATATCATATTGATATATATAAGTTGATGTGAGACAATTCTATTTCCATACATCTCGTCTTAGACTTAGATTGCTCAGATCTAGTCTTAGACTTAGATTGGTCAGATCAAGTCTTAGATTAGATTGCTCAGACTTAGTCATAGACTTAGATTGGTCAGATCGGGTCTTAGACTTAGAGTGGTCAGATCAAGTCTTAGATTTAGATTGTTCAGATCTAGTGTTAGACATAAATTGATCACATCTAGTCTTCGACTTAGATTGGTCACATCTAGTCTTAGACTTAGATTGGTCAGATCAAGTCTTAGATTTAGATTGGTCAGACCTAGTTATAGACTTAAATTGGTCAGATCTGGTCTTAGACTTAGAGTGGTCAGATCAAGTCCAACGGTTGGTGCCAAATAAAACCCCACATATTTATACTCCAAAAACCAGAAGGGTGTGCCTGGGCAAGGATGGTTTCGCCCGATCGTAGTGAGAAAAAAACAATAAAAGCCAACAACAGTCGTTGAAGTGTAATTTCGCCTCGTTCGCATTGAGGTATTGTGTGGCAGAACCATCGCTGTGGATCCACTACTACTAGTCCAAAATAGTCGGAATCCCCCACGTAAACATTCCATTCAGTTGTAAACAAACGGCACAAATGGCAGTCTGGTCACCTTCTGTGAGCAGAATGTTTCTAACTCCTGTTATTTGTTAGAGGCTAAATTGCAGAGTCTTGTAGGAAGGTTGAAAGGACAGTGTTGTATGTGGGGACAGGTGGGGTTGCGGACCACCTCCTCTGTTCAGGGATGGTTTCTCAACCTTGACATAGTTTCCTCTTTTGTACCATCCGTCCACCCTCACCGTCACTACAATAGGGCAAAACCATCCTTGCCCAGGCACACCCTCCTGGTTTTTGGAGTATAAATATTTGGAGGTTTGGAACCAACCATTGGACTAGATGTGACCCATCTAGGATAGGATAGGATAGGTCTAGGTCTTTATTGTCATTGCACAAGTACAACAAAACTTGGTTTTCAGCACAAACCCGTTAGAGATGAGACAAACAGTGTACAGGGTTACAGAACGGGAACGCTGATGGGTCGCCACAAGGCGCCCTGTAAAAGATGGGGAAAAGGTAAACGCTGGGGAAGAATGAGTAAAAAAATACAATCTAGACTGGGTTCCTAAGGGGGCCCAGTCTGGAGTGGGAAACACTCTAAGTCTAAGACTAGATGTAACAACCTAAGTCTAAGACTAGATGTAACAATCTAAGTCTAAGACTAGATGTGACAAATCTAAGTTTAAGCCTAGATGTGACCAATCTAAGTCTAAGACTAGATGTAACAATAGATAGATAGATAGATCTATCCATCTATCCACCCCCTCCCCCAGAGAGGAGTTGTGGGACAAAGGAGTTTTTGAGTCTATTAGTCCTGCACTTGGTATGAAGCAGTCTAGCACTGAACAGGCTCCTCTGGCTACTGATAACGGTATGCAGAGGGTGACTGGCATCATCCATGGTGCTCACTAGTTTTTCACAGTCCTCTTCTCTGCCACCGTCACCAGTGAGTCCAGTTTTATTCTGATCGTAGAACCGGCCCACCGGATCAGTTTCTCCAGTCTGGAGATGCCCCCCCCCCCAGCAACCACAGACTGGTAGTACATATGTGTCCAATCTAAGTCTAAGACTAGATGTGACCAATCTAAGTCTAAGACTGGATGTAACAATCTAAGTCTAAGACTAGATGTGACCAATCTAAGTCTAAGACTAGATGTAACAATGTACGTCTAAGACTAGATGTAACAATCTAAGTCTAAGATTAAATGTGACCAATCTAAGTCTAAGATTAAATGTGACCAATCTAAGACTAAGACTAGATGTGACCGATCTAAGTCTAAAACTAGATGTGACCAATCTAAGTCTAAGACTAGATGTGACCGATCTAAGTCTAAGATTAAATGTGACCGATCTAAGTCTAAGACTAGATGTAACAATCTAAGTCTAAGACTAGATGTAACAATCTAACTCTATGACCATGAAGTGTGAAGTCTACTCAGATGAGAGCTGAAATGTCTTCCAAGACAAACCTAACAGTCCAGTTGCGGACGATTGAAGGCCCTGAGATGACAACCACCTGGTGGATGAGAACCTTCATAGGTCAACTTGGATTAAAGGTTCTTTTTTTGATAGATGTTGTGTGGATATCAGGTTCAAATGAACCTACCGTTAAAGTCCTGGACAGTTCATGTCTTGGTAAGGGGTTACATTTTTCAGCAGGGGTTCAAATACTGAAACCCATCCCCCGTTTTTAAGAGGGGTGGGATGACACTCTCTGTGAGGCTAATACACATCCAGCTAAGACTGCTGATAAAGCTGTTGGACAGGCTGTCATGATCTGCCCATTAGGGAAGTTTGACCTACTACAGACCAGTTCAAAGAGGTGAAGCATTAGCATAGTGAAAGGACGCACTGACTGAAAAGGACATTTGAAATGCGGCCTTCCGTAAAATCCTATCTCATTCTTATTGCTGTGTTCCCCCAACACGTACTTACATACTACGCTGATCTAAGGAAAACAGAAGAGCTAATAACACACGTTGTCAATGTGAGGTCTCTGTTCTGAAGCCCAGCGAGAAATGGAAACAAAGGCGTGCGTCTGTAAATGTGTCGGATTATTAAGACCTGCCTCCTACCGCTGAGCGTTTCTGGCTCCCAGAAACATGCCTGGAGCTGTTCAAGGCGCTGTGAGAGAACGGCGGCGTTCAGCACATGCCCGTCGGCACTTAAATCAGGTTTGATAAGCGCAGGAATCACAAGACAATAACGTGTCTTTGTTCCAGTCGGACTGTGATTGACAGCAACCACGGCAGCTCCCTGAGCATCAACGCACATTCCACTCGTCAGGCAGCAAGCCATTTTAAACTTACTAATGCATGGAATATATCAACATTTTGTACAAATGTCGTATCACACCAGAGACCACAACTTGATCTGCCTGAATAACCATGTTTTCCAGACTATAGAGCGCGCCCATGTATAAGCCGCACCCACTAAATTTGAGAAGAAAACAAATATTTTCCATATATCAGCCACACTGGACTAAAGGACGCAGTAATGAGTTATTTACACATTTGTAAATGTTGATTTATGTACCTTAATTGTTTCCAAAGGCAGTAAAAGGGCCGATCAAACAAAACCAGTAGCTCTCCAATCAGCTAAACAGACTCAACGACTCCACGCTGACGTTTTGGTGAATTTACAAAACTGAAACAATACAAAAAGAATGCCATTGTAAGTCAATAACACTAACACAGAGCCTCGTAAACGCGTTAGCATACAAGCTAATGCTAACGACGCTAGTGGCATTACATTACGATGCCAATATGCATGAAAACACTCCTACAGACATCACACATGGGACGCTTTAGTAAAGAAGTTTTTTTTTATTATCGGTATCGGTTTTAAAAAAAAAAAATTAAATTTATTTTATTTTTTATTAAATCAACATAAAAAACACAAGATACACTTACAATTAGTGCACCAACCCAAAAAACCTCCCTCCCTCATTTACACTCATTCACACAAAAGGGTTGTTTCTTTCTGTTATTAATATTGTGGTAGGTTCCTACATTATATATCAATATATATCAATACAGTCTGCAAGGGATACAGTCCGTAAGCACACATGATTGTGCGTGCTGCTGCTCCACTAATAGTACTAACCTTTAACACTTCATTTGACTCATTTTCATTCATTACTAGTTTCTATGTAACTGTTTTTATATTGTTTTACTTTCTTTTTTATTCAAGAAAATGTTTTTAATTTATTTATTTTATTTTATAAACATTTTTTAAAAGTACCTTATCTTCACCATACCTGGTTGTCCAAATTAGGCATAATAATGTGTTAATTCCACGACTGTATATATCGGTTGATATCGGTATCGGTAATTAAAGAGTTGGACAATATCGGGATATCGGCAAAAAGCCATTATCAGACATCCCTACTTCTAATGTTTCCCCCAGAAAGGAATGATTATATATATGTAATATATATGTAATATATACATACATACACATAACTATATATGTATGTGTATATATATACATTTATAATATGTATAAGACACACATATATATGTATAATAATACATATGTGATATATACATATATATACACACATATTTATATATATATATATCACCCTGGTGAGCCGAGTGGGCCACTTTTGGTAAGCAGAACTGGCGCTGCGGGATGAACCGAACGCCGGGTTAAGGCGCCCGATGCCGACGCTCATCAGACCCCAGAAAAGGTGTTGGTTGATATAGACAGCAGGACGGTGGCCATGGAAGTTGGAACCCGCTAAGGAGTGTGTAACAACCCACCTGCCGAATCAACTAGCCCTGAAAATGGATGACACTGGAGCGTCGGGCCCATACCCGGCCGTCGCCAGCAGCAAGAGCCGCGAGGGCTAGGCCGCGACGAGTAGGATGGCCGCCGCGGTGCACGCTGAAGCCTCGGGCGCGAGCCCGGGTGCGAGGGACATCGCACCTCCACGCGCTTGGAGGTGCGCTCAGCGCGGCTCCCAGATGATTGCGCACTGGTGTGCGTCTGGGTCGTGACAGCGTGGCACGCATTGAATGTCTCTGCTGCATTGGATCAGTCTCCTTTCTTTAACAGGCAAAAGCTTTATAACCTCACTAATGCCTTGCATCGTCTATATTAGATATATAACAACGGGCGGGTGCGGTTTTGATTAAATGTTAGTTCGGGTGGATGGCGGATGGTTGACGACTTTTGTGATGCGGTTGCGGATGAAATAATTGCCTATCCGCGCATCTCTAATACATACACATAACTATATATGTATGTGTATATATATAAATTTATAATATGTATAATACACACATATATATGTATAATAATACATATGTGATATATACATATATATACACACATATTTATATATATATATATATATACATATATATATATATAAAAACTGTATATATGTAAAATACCTATGTAATATATACATACATACACACATGTATATATATATGTGTATATATATAGATATAGATATATATACACACACATATACATACACATAACTATATATGTATGTGTATATATATAAATTTATAATATGTATTATACACACATATATATGTATAATAATACATATGTGATATATACATATATATACACACATATTTATATATATACTGTATATATATATATATATATATATATATATATATATATATATAAACTGTATATATGTAAAATACCTATGTAATATATACATACATACACACATGTATATATGTATGTGTATATATATGTATAGATATAGATATTTATACACACATATACATACACACACATATATATACTGTATATCTATCTATCTATCTATATATATATATATATACACACACACACACACACTCACACGTATATGTGTATAAGTATACATATGGTGTATGCTGTGGCGTATTTGTTTACAGTACATATTACTTCACAGTACATATTACGTACATTGTGTAAGTTGTTTACTTACGTGAGTTCAAAATGAAAGCTAACGTAGATCCAAGCAGAAGTCCGTGTCTTTACTTAACAGCCATAAAAAGATTAGAACCCTCCCTAATATATTACACTACATATATATATACATCTATTTATATTACTTTAAAAAAAAAAAGGCTAATATTTAAGGTGTGATGGCTTTACTTCCTTTTCATCTACGGAATGCGGTCAACTTTGTTGGCTTTATTTCACTCTATGGAACGACACATGCAAGTGATGCTGGGGCCACACGGGGGCCACATTGAAGTCTGATAAAGATCACGCTTTAATTCTAATCTAATCGACCGGCCTTTTGACGGAAGTGCAAGTGCTCCTGACTTACTGGGCATGAAGTAGTTGTAATGAGGCTGACACATCCCCCCCCCCCACCCCCCCGTGGTCTGTTCAACACCAGAAGTAATTGACTTTCACTCAGGGGGTCATTGAGGATTGCTGCTGCTCACCTTTAACCCTTTCATGTCTGCATACCTTCCACATCCACTCATTAGGCCTTCTGTTTGAGATAGGACTGTGAGATGTAGCGCCTGGTGTGCTGGCTCTCACCTCCACCTCCACCTCAATCTCACAAGCCCACTTCTTCTTCAACATTCATCTTACATCAGCACTTTTTTGGTGAACAACTGGACTCAGTTGCTAGAATGAACAAGTGTCAATTATAGCAGAGTTTTTCAACCTTTTTGGAGGCAAGGCACATTTTTTTCCTTTGAAAATAATCCGTAGGCACACCACCAGCAGAAAAGGTTCAAAAATGAAACTCCACCAGGTCGTCGTGCCTTACTTTGACTTTGTTGTTTTCCTGTGTGTCGTGCTTTAGTTCTTGTCTTGCGCTCTTATTTTGGTGGCCCTTCCAGTTTTGTTGCTGTTTTCCTGTGTGTAGTGCATTAGTTCTTGTCTTGCGCTCTTATTTTGGTGGCCCTTCCTTTTTTGTTGTTGTTGTTGTTTTCCTGTGTGTAGTGCTTTAGTTCTTGTCTTGCGCTCTTATTTTGGTGGCCCTTCCTTTTTTGTTGCTGTTTTCCTGTGTGTAGTGCATTAGTTCTTGTCTTGCGCTCTTATTTTGGTGGCCCTTCCTTTTTTGTTGCTGTTTTCCTGTGTGTAGTGCTTTAGTTCTTGTCTTGCGCTCTTATTTTGGTGGCCCTTCCTTTTTTGTTGCTGTTTTCCTGTGTGTAGTGCTTTAGTTCTTGTCTTGCGCTCTTATTTTGGTGGCCCTTCCTGTTTTGTTGCTGTTATCCTGTGTGTAGTGCTTTAGTTCTTGTCTTGCGCTCTTATTTTGGTGGCCCTTCCTGTTTTGTTGCTGTTTTCCTCTGTGTAGTGCTTCAGTTCTTGTCTTGTGCTCTTATTTTGGTGGCCCTTCCTGTTTTGTTGCTGTTTTCCTGTGTGTCGTGCTTTAGTTCTTGTCTTGCGCTCTTATTTTGGTGGCCCTTCCTTTTTTGTTGCTGTTATCCTGTGTGTAGTGCTTTAGTTCTTGTCATGCGCTCTTATTTTGGTGGCCCTTCCTTTTTTGTTGCTGCTTTCCTGTGTGTAGTGCTTTAGTTCTTGTCTTGCGCTCTTATTTTGGTGGCCCTTCCTGTTTTGTTGCTGTTTTCCTCTGTGTAGTGCTTTAGTTCTTGTCTTGCGCTCTTATTTTGGTGGCCCTCCCTGTTTTGTTGGTATTTTCCTGTGTGTAGTGCTTTAGTTCTTGTCTTGCGCTCTTATTTTGGTGGCCCTTCCTTTTTTGTTGCTGTTTTCCTGTGTGTAGTGCTTTAGTTCTTGTCTTGCGCTCTTATTTTGGTGGCCCTTCCTGTTTTGTTGCTGTTATCCTGTGTGTAGTGCTTTAGTTCTTGTCTTGCGCTCTTATTTTGGTGGCCCTTCCTGTTTTGTTGCTGTTATCCTGTGTGTAGTGCTTTAGTTCTTGTCTTGCGCTCTTATTTTGGTGGCCCTTCCTGTTTTGTTGCTGTTTTCCTGTGTGTAGTGCTTTAGTTCTTGTCTTGCGTTCTTATTTTGGTGGCCCTTCCTGTTTTGTTGCTGTTTTCCTGTGTGTCGTGCTTTAGTTCTTGTCTTGCGCTCTTATTTTGGTGGCCCTTCCTTTTTTGTTGCTGTTATCCTGTGTGTAGTGCTTTAGTTCTTGTCTTGCGCTCTTATTTTGGTGGCCCTTCCTTTTTTGTTGCTGCTTTCCTGTGTGTAGTGCTTTAGTTCTTGTCTTGCGCTCTTATTTTGGTGGCCCTTCCTGTTTTGTTGCTGTTTTCCTCTGTGTAGTGCTTTAGTTCTTGTCTTGCGCTCTTATTTTGGTGGCCCTCCCTGTTTTGTTGGTATTTTCCTGTAGCAGTTCCATGTCTTTTACGTTGTTGCTACCCTTCTTTGTGTGGACATTGTTGATTGCCATGTCATGAACGGATGCACTTTATGGACGCCGTAAGTTTTTGCTGTCGTCCAGCATTCTGTTTCTGTTTACTTCGTAAGCCAGTTCAGTTTTACTTTTTTTTTGCATAGCCTTTGCCTTTTTCTTTCCCTTTTGTTAAATTTTTGGTTTAAGCATTACATACCTTTTTACCTGCACCCTGCCTCCCGCTGTGCTCTGCATATCGGGATCACAACAAACCATCCTCGTCTCACCCGACACGTTCGGACTTTTACAAAGCAATGAACTACCTGCTGCCACCTACTTACGTGGTTACCCTGCCGAGTTTTACACAGCACCGACACTAAGCAACGGCACATTATTTGCAGACTATAATAATTGATTTGCAAAAAATATTTTTTGGACCAACTAGGTGAATTTGCATAATTTCCCACTGAATTATAGGACTATAGGAAGAGATGGTTTCAATTAGGGATTTATGCTCTTTGAACAATATATAAACTAGTGCTTTGTTATTTTTTATTACATGCAATTATTTGAGCAATGTCAATAGTACACAATAACTAAACAAAAACAATAATTATTCAAACCCTTTTGGTTTTTGCCCTCAAAGTCCTCGTGGGTCCAGGGAACTATATCTATATCAGTGTGTGAATGTGTGTGTGAGTGGGTGAATGTGGAAAAAGTGTCAAAACGATTTGAGTAAGGCTGAAACGACGCGTCGACGTAGTCGACGTCATCGGTTACGTAAATACGTCGACGCCGTTTTTGTGCGTCGGCGCGTCGCATATTTACGTCACACTACTGTCATGGCGGAGCGCAAAGCAGACGATGCGAGCGAGGAGAAAAAAGCACGCCAAAAGTCGTCAAAAGTGTCGGAGTATTTCAATAAACGGCCTAATAATGTTGTTGTATGCACACTGTGTCGAGCGGAAATGGCCTATCATAGCAGCACAACGGCTATGAACGAACATTTGAAAAGAAAACCCCCGACAGCGTTCTTGCCATCACCATCAACAAGTCAATCGTCCGCGTGCGTATACGTTGTCATCATTACACAAAAACATGAATGTGTCATTTGTATCTGCGTTGTAAATTCATAAACTAAAGCACCGTTTCGCTCTGAGAGGCGCGTTTGGCGTGCCTGTTCAGTGTTTACAAAGACGCGCTCCTCTTTAACGCTGTGGAGAGGCGGGGCCGGCGAGCGAGCGGCGAGCGAGCGGCGAGGTGGGGCGCGCCGGGAGCGACGCCGCAAGAGACAGGGGACGACGAGCGAGCGAGGAAGAGGAGCTGAAAAGCGAGGAAAGAAAGAGAAAAGAGTTGGAAGAGAAAAGACTTTGTGTAAAATTAAAAGATTGTAAACCTGGCAAAGCCGTCTGGCGTTCAGTCTGTCGGTCCTGAAAGAACCCCACGGCACAAGACGTGTCACAAACGCTAACGTTAATTAGTTGTGCAAATACCTTTTACAACATTAACAGTTACATATACTATGTACAAACCAACAATTAACTTTCACTTTAATCATACTATCATTGTTGTGTTATTAAGCAAAATAAGCAATACTTTTACTTTTGTTGAAATGTTTACACTGTACACTTTTTTGTATTGGATGTTTAGCTTTATTTTTGCACATTTTAGCAAATAAGCAATACTTTTACTTTTGTTGAAATGTTTACACTTGTTACAGAATATTTTCGTTTTGCACTTTTTTGTATTGAATGTTTATCTTTATTTTTGCACATTTTAAAGCAAAATAAGCAATACTTTTTAAATGCTTATACTATTCCAGAATATTAAGATTTGCACTGGATGTTTACTTTTATATTTGCACATTAAAAAGCAAATAAGCTACTTTTAATTTTGTTAAATGTTAAAAGTTTTAAATGTTTACATTGTTACAGAATATTTTGTCATGTTGTTGTCAATGTTGACTGAGTGGCCATACTTTTTTTTTTGTATATAAAAGCCATGCCTTTTGAAAAAACTGGCCTACATTTATTTTTTCCTCTTCATTTTAAATAAAAAAAATAATCGGTAAAAGGAAAAATAATCTATAGATTAATCGAAAAAATAATCTATAGATTAACCGATTAATCGAAAAAAATAATCTATAGATTAATCGATAGAAAAATAATCGTTAGCTGCAGCCCTAGATTTGAGTACCTTGAAGGTAGAAAAGCACTATACAAGTATAACCCATTTACTTCTGTTTTGTTTAATCAGCCGTTTTACTGCCGTGTTACAGGCACCGTTTGGAAACAATTAAAAGGTATTTGATAAAACATTAACAGAATATATTTGTCTAAATAATTAATTTCACAACGTATATACACTGTATTGCCAAAAGTATTTGGCCACCTGCCTTGACTCACATATGAACTTGAAGTGCCATCCCATGGAATTGTCCAAAATGTTTTGGTATCCTGGAGCATTCAAAGTTCCTTTCACTGGAACTAACTCCTGAAAAACAACCCCACACCATAATTCCTCCTCCACCAAATGTCACACTGGGCACAATGCAGTCTGAAATGTAGCGTTCTCCTGGCAAACTCCAAACCCAGACTGGTCCATCAGATTGCCAGATGGAAAAGTGTGATTCATCAGTCCAGAGAAGGCGTCTCCACTGCTCTAGAGTCCAGTGGTGACGTCCTTTACACCACTGCATCCCACACTTTGCATTGGACTTGGTGATGTATGACTTAGATGCAGCTGCTCGGCCATGGAAACCCATTCCATGAAGCTCTCTGCGTACTGTACGTGGGCTAATTGGAAGGTGACATGAAGTTTGGAGCTCTGTAGCAACTGGCAGAAAGTCTTTGCACTATGCTGACCTCTCTGTCAGTTTACCTGGCCTACCACTTGGTGGCTGAGTTGCTGTTGTTCCCAAACTCTTCACTTTTCTTATAATAAAGTTGACTTTGGAATATTTAGGAGCGAGGAAATTTCAGGACTGGATTTGTTGCACAGGTGGCATCCTATGACAGTTCCACGCTGGAAATCACTGAAAGCGGCCCATTCTTTCACAAATGTTTGTAGAAACAGTCTCCATGCCTAAGTGCTTGATTTGATACACCGGGCCAAGTGATTAGGACACCTGGTTCTCACCATTTGGATGGGTGGCCAAATACACTATATCGCCAAAAGTATCTGCGGCTTATATATATATATATATGTATATATATATATATATATATATTATATTCGCCTAAAATGGTCTAGAAAATACGTCCGAAAAAGCATTGGTAAAGGGGCCAACGTGCACATTTCTTGTCCGTGCTTTGAAATTGTTCAGCGTGTGGAACATCGGGGCAGGTGTGTCAATCCCTAATATCTACACTATGAACAGTATCAGTATCGGATGGATAGTTGACTGACGAGATCGATATTTTTTTCCGTTTTGTCTTCTATTTTTATTTTCTCAAATGTTAGCTTTTTTGGCTGCCTTTTTAATACAGTTTGTTAGATCAGTGTTTTTCAACCACCGTGCCGCAGCACACTAGTGCGCCGTGAGATACAGTCTGGTGTGCCTTGGGAGATTATCTCAATTCACCTACCGTATTTTCCGCACTATAAGGCGCACCTAAAAACCACAAATTTACTCAAAAGCTGACAGTGCGCCTTATAACCCGGTGCGCTTTATATATGGATTAATATTAAGATTCATTTTCATAAAGTTTCGGTCTCGCAACTACGGTAAACAGCCGCCATCTTTTTTCCCCGTAGAAGAGGAAGTGCTTCTTCTTCTACGCAAGCAACCGCCAAGGTAAGCACCCGCCCCCATAGAACAGGAAGCGCTTCTTCTTCTACTGTAAGCAACCACCCGCCCGCGTAGAAGAAGAAGAAGGGCGCGGATATTACGTTTCATTTCCTTTGTGTGTTTACATCTGTAAAGACCACAAAATGGCTCCTACTAAGCGACAGGGATCCGGTTCATGAAAAGACGCAATCTCTCCATCCGCACACGGACTACTATTTCACAGCAACTGCCTAAAGACTTTCAAGAAAAGCTGGCTACTTTCCGTGCATATTGTAAAAACAAGATAGCTGAAAAAAAGATCCGGCCAGAGAACATTATCAACATGGACGAGGTTCCACTGACTTTTGATATTCCTGTGAACCGCACTGTGGATACAACGGGAGCACGTACGGTGAATATTCGCACCACAGGGAATGAGAAGTCATCCTTCACTGTGGTTCTAGCTTGCCATGCTAATGGCCAGAAACTTCCACCCATGGTGATATTCAAAAGGAAGACCTTGCCAAAAGAGACCTTTCCAGCCGGCGTCATCATAAAAGCTAACTCGAAGGGATGGATGGATGAAGAAAAGATGAGCGAGTGGTTAAGGTAAGTTTACGCGAAGAGGCCGGGTGGCTTTTTTCACGCAGCTCCGTCCATGTTGATATACGACTCCATGCGCGCCCACATCACGCTGGTTTTTAATATATTATTAAAGTTTGACTGACCTATCTGACTGTTTTTTTGACATTCCTTTAGCGCAGTTAGATGCGGCTTATAACACGGGGCGGCTTATAGGTGGACAAAGTTTTGAAATATGCCGTTCATTGAAGGCGCGGCTTATAACCCAGGGCGGCTTATGGTGCGGAAAATACGGTATATGGGTTAAAAAATATTATTTGCAAACCAGTAATTACAGTCTGCAAATGATGTGTTGTTGTAGAGCAGGGGTGCTCATTACGTCGATCGCGATCTACCGGTCGATCTCGGAGGGTGTGTCAGTCGATCACCAGCCAGGCATTAAAAAAATAGTCCTAAAAATGAGCGATCATAAATCTTCACTATGACGTCACTTTCGTCACTTGATTGACATTCACGGCACCCGAGGGTCTTCTGAGATGACGCTGGCTGCTGCCAGCTCATTAAAATGACCGACTGGAAGGCGAGAAACACTTTATTTCAACAGACTCTGGCGCCGTACCTGTCGTCAAAACTCCAAAGACCGACCGCACAGTTGCACAGTTGCGCTAACAAAATAAGAGTCTCAGAAAGCCGGCGTGCACAAGCTAGCAAGCTACGGAGTTTGCCGACAATGTATTTCTTGTAAAGTGTATACAAAGGAGTACGAAAGCTGGACAAATAAGATGCCAAACACCAACCACTTTCATGTGGTATTGGACAGAAAGGAGGACTTTTTTTCTCCTCCATTCGAAAATGCGGACATTATCATCACCACTGTCTGATTCCAATCAATGCAAGTCATCAGAATCAGGTAATACACCAACTTATATTCTTGTCTTCATGAAAGAAAGGAATCATATGTGTTAAACATGCTTGTATTATCTTTAAACACCTTTAACTTATTAACAATATTAACTATATGTGTTAAACATGCTTGTATTATCTTTAAACACCTTTAACTTATTAACAATATTAACTATATGTGTTAAACATGCTTGTATTATCTTTAAACACCTTTAACTTATTAACAATATTAACTATATGTGTTAAACATGCTTGTATTATCATTAAACACTTTTAATTTTTTAACAATATTAACTGTGTTAAACATGCTTGTATTATCATTAAACACCTTTAACTTGTTAACAATATTAACTATATGTGTTAAACATGCTTGTATTATCTTTAAACACCTTTAACTTATTAACAATATTAACTATATGTGTTAAACATGCTTGTATTATCATTAAACACCTTTAATTTTTTAACAATATTAACTGTGTTAAACATGCTTGTATTATCATTAAACACCTTTAACTTGTTAACAATATTAACTATATGTGTTAAACATGCTTGTATTATCTTTAAACACCTTTAACTTAGTAATAATATTAACTATATGTATTAAACATGCTTGTATTATCATTAAACACCTTTAACTTGTTAACAATATTAACTATACGTGTTAAACATGCTTGCATTATCTTTAAACACCTTTAACTTGTTAACAATATTAACTATTTGTATTAAACATACTTGTATTATCATTAAACACCTTTATTTTTTTAACAATATTAACTATATGCGTTAAACATGCTTGTATTATCATTAAACACCTTTAACTTGTTAACAATATTAACTATATGTGTTAAACATGCTTGCATTATCTTTAAACACCTTTAACTTGTTAACAATATTAACTATTTGTATCAAACATACTTGTATTATCATTAAACACCTTTATTTTTTTAACAATATTAACTATATGTATTAAACATACTTGTATTATCATTAAACACCTTTAACTTATTAACAATATTAACTATATGTGTTAAACATGCTTGTATTATCTTTAAACACCTTTAACTTATTAATATTAACTATATGTATTAAACATGCTTGTATTATCATTAAACACCTTTAACTTGTTAACAATATTAACTATATGTGTTAAACATACTTGTATTATCTTTAAACACCTTTAACTTATTAATAATATTAACTATATGTATTAAACATGCTTGTATTATCATTAAACACCTTTAACTTGTTAACAATATTAACTGTATGTGTTAAACATGCTTGCATTATCTTTAAACACCTTTAACTTGTTAACAATATTAACTATTTGTATTAAACATACTTGTATTATCATTAAACACCTTTATTTTTTTAACAATATTAACTATATGTGTTAAACATGCTTGTATTATCATAAAACACCTTTAACTTGTTAACAATATTGACTATATGTGTTAAACATGCTTGTATTATCTTTAAACACCTTTAACTTATTAATAATATTAACTATATGTATTAAACATGCTTGTATTATCATTAAACACATTTAACTTGTTAACAAAAACATATATTTCATAAATAAGTAAATATAAATGATATATATGAATGAGGTAGATCCCCACGACTTGATCAATTGAAAAGTAGCTCGCCTGCAGAAAAAGTGTGAGCACCCCTGTTGTAGAGTGTCGGTGCTGTCTAGAGCTCGGCAGAGTAACCATGTAATACTCTTCCATGTCAGTAGGTGGCAGCAGGTAGATAATTGCTTTGTAGATGTGGGAAACAGCGGGAGGCAGTGTGCAGGTAAAAAGGTATCTAATGCTGAAACCAAAAATAAACAAAAGGTGAGTGCCCCTAAGAAAAAGCATTGAAGCTTAGGGAAGGCTATGCAGAACGAAACTAAAACTGAACTGGCGACAAAGTAAACAAAAACAGAATGCTGGACGACAGCAAAGACTTACTGCGGCGCAAAGACGGCATAGACAATGTACATCTGAACATGACATGACAATCAACAATGCATGCTTGGTTATGGTTTAAAGTCAGATCCAACAATTGCGACAACCAATTTTACTGTCAACTGAGTTTTTTTTTTTTTAGTGATTTCTGCTGGTGGTGTGCCTCAACGCAGGAAATGTGCCTTGGCTCAAAAAAAGGTTGAAAAACACTTGCTTTAGATTGTCCACAAGCTCGGGGAAGGAGTGCTTGGACACACGGCAGACTTTGCATTTTTTTTTGCTTTGCACTGTTGACTTATAAGCAGAGGTGGGACCAAGTCATTGTTTTGCAAGTCACAAGTAAGTCTCAAGTCTTTGCCCTCAAGTCCGAGTCAAGTCCCGAGTCAAGACAGGCAAGCCCCGAGTCAAGTCCAAAGTCAAGACTGGAAAGTCTCAAGTCAAGTCCTAAGTCCTGCATTTTGAGTTTCGAGTCCTTTCAAGTCCTTTTAACCACAGACTAATATATTAACACAGATTGTGTATGCTTTTCAAACGCTGTATTTATTTATTAAAACAAGTGCATTTGAAATTGCAGGAAAGAAAATTGTGCTGACATTGCACTTTATAATAGCACTATTAACCAGTCATTTTAAACATTAACTCATTCCTTTACAGAACAAACACATTGAAAAATAAAGTGCAAATGTACTTATTTGTACAAAAGTGTTAACATTGAAAAAACATGACATATACGTGAACATAACAAAAAAAGTTGTACTTTTTATATGTCAGGGCCCTATGCTGCATTGCATTTGCAAAAGACCAAATTAGCCAAGAGTCTGTCCGTCATTTGTGCACGATGGGGGCGTAGTATGATGCCACCATGGCTGAAAACTCGCTCCACTGGAGCACCGGAGGCAGGCACTGCCAAGACGCTCATGGCCACTCGGAACAGTGAAGGAAGAGTCTTCATGTTCAATGCCCAGAACAAAAGGGGGGAGAGAGTTGTTTTGGGTTGGTGCACTACTTGTAAGTGTATCTTGTGTTTTTTATGTTGATTTAATTAAAAAAAGAAAAAATATATATATATTTCTTGTGCGGCCCGATACCAATCGATCCACGGACCAGTACCGGGCCACGGCCCGGTGGTTGGGGACCACTGAGGTAAACAACCAACAGTATGTCAGAAAGCTAGCTAAAACGGTACACATATTCATAATATAGTATACATTTTAACTGACCTTTATTTGACTATTTTTGTCTTTTTTTAGGTGGCTAAAATACGCGGTGCTGCTGACCGCCGTCTAACGTTACGTGTGATATGTTGACTAACGTAACCCTGCTTAAAAAAAATCACTGAACAAAAAGTATGAATAAGGTAGTGAACTGCAACAGATTCCCGTGTTTGCAATAACGTTATAACGTTAGCAGTGAGTTTACAGCCTCACTGATTTAACTACACAGCAAATAAAAGTCACGTTACTTAGCCAATAAACGTTATCTTACATTCAAAACTTACCCTTCTTTGTGCAACTTCAAATGTCGGACGAAGTTGGAAGTTGTTGCCTCTCCATCAGTCATTTTGGAACCGCATGTGTTGCATACTGCAAACCGTTTTGTGTTGACCACCTCGTAATTTTTATACCCAAACAAAATTATTTTAGGTTTCATTTTTTGTTCACTGGCGTGTGGTTTGGACATGTCTTCTTCGTTGGTTGTCCTGCAATTTGATTGGATGAATGCTGTGTGATGAAAACAAAGTAGATCTAATTTGATTGGCTGTTGTACTGAGAGCACACCAGCTGACACACGCAACGCTGATAGACAAGTACACAATGAAAAATACGGAGCGCTCCCGAATAACTTTTTCATCTTTGGGTTTTGGGGAAAGTAGCAAGTCAAGTCAAGTCATGTCAATTCAAAAGGCTCAAGTCCAAGTGAAGTCACAAGTCATTGATGTTAAAGTCTAAGTCGAGTTGCAATTAAGTCTTTTTACATTTTGTCAAGTCGAGTCTAAAGTCATCAAATTCATGACTCGAGTCTGACTCGAGTCCAAGTCATGTGACTCGAGTCCACACCTCTGCTTATAAGCAATGGCGATACAGTTTATTTGGTATCAAATCGATACCGGCGTTTGCCGTATTGTACGACCCCTTCCCCGGAGGAACGTCTTCGTCCACGTGACATTTTAAAATGTGGCTTGTGATGCAGCATCATGGTTAGGACGGCGCTGTTATCTGCTAAAAAGGTGTCGTTCCCCCTTCCCCCCTCACTCACTTACGACCTCTGATCTAATACACATGGACTTTATTGGATTGAGCAGAGCGCCTCATTAATTAGTGACAATGGGGTGAGGGCACAGGCCTGCAAGCAGCAGGGATGAAGTTTTACTTTGAATGTAGACGTCATCTCCAGGCCTTTTTTTTTTTTGTTCTCCCCTTTCTTCTGTGATGTTTATTCAGCATGTGCTAATTGCGCCTCATGTGCTCATTAATCTTCTTCTCACCAAAGCAAAAAAGTCACCACCTGCATTCAACCCAACAAATAGTTCAAAGAGTCCCAATGGATGACTCTGTTTCCAAATAAAAAAAAAAGTTATAAAACCTTAAACCAGGGGTGCTCACACTTTTTCTGCAGGCGAGCTACTTTTCAATTGATCAAGTCGTGGGGATCTACCTCATTCATATATATCATTTACATTTACTTATTTATGAAATATATGTTTTTGTTAACAAGTTAAAGGTGTTTAATGATAATACAAGCATGTTTAACACATATAGTTAATATTGTTAAAAAATTAAAGGTGTTTAAAGATAATACAAGCATGTTTAACACATATAGTTAATATTGTTAATAAGTTAAAGATGTTTAAAGATAATACAAGCATGTTTAACACATATAGTTAATATTGTTAATAAGTTAAAGGTGTTTAAAGATAAGACAAGCACGTTTAACACATATAGTTAATATTGTTAACAAGTTAAAGGTGTTTAAAGATAATACAAGCATGTTTAACACATATAGATTCCTTTCTTTCATGAAGACAAGAATATAAGTTGGTGTATTACCTGATTGTGATGACTTGCATTGATTGTAATCAGACAGTAGTGATGATAACGTCCGCATTTTCGAATGGAGGAGAAAAAAAGTCCTCCTTTCTGTTCAATACCACATGAAAGTGGTTGGTTTTTGGCATCTTATTTGTCCAGCTTTCGTACTCCTTTGTATACACTTTACAAGAAATACATTGTCGGCAAACTCTGTAGCTTGCTAGCTTGTGCACGCCAGCTTTCTGAGACTCTTATTTTGTTAGCGCAACTGTGCAACTGTGCAGTCGGTCTTTGGAGTTTTGACGACAGGTACGGCGCCAGAGTCTGTTGAAATAAAGTGTTTCTCGCCTTCCAGTCGGTCATTTTAATGAGCTGGCAGCAGCCAGCGTCATCTCAGAAGACCCTCGGGTGCCGTGAATGTCAGTCAAGTGACGAAAATGACGTCATAGTGAAGATTTATGATCGCTCATTTTTAGGACTATTTTTTTAATGCCTGGCTGGTGATCGACTGACACACCCTCCGAGATCGACCGGTAGCTCGCGATCGACGTAATGAGCACCCCTGCCCTAGGGTAAACTGGGTGTAACACACGGCACACTGACAAAGCTTAACCTATTATGACTATAACAATCTACAAGGTTAATGTAGGTTGCTTCTCTTTCTTCCCCTCCATTTTTCTGCATTCTTTCGTATCTCAAGTTATCATTACGTATATGTATTGTTGCATTTAAACAACTGTATTGTTGATAATAAAGGTAAATTATTGGTATCGTTCATTATCAATAGCGCTATTTCTATTGGTATTTGTATTGATCCATTTGTAGTGTAATAATGCTCATTGTCATTTCTGCATTATTTTTTATTTTTCGCTAACTGCTTATTTGCTATTACTTTTACCATCATATTTGTACATGTCATATTTGCTGATGTTGCTCTATTGTTGTTGTTGTTGTTATTTGCTGTTGTTGTTTTTGTCTCTCTGTCTAATCCCCCTCTTGTCCCCACAATTTCCCCCTCTGTCTTCTTTTTTTTTCTCTTTCTATCCCCTCCTGCTCCGGCCCGGCTGCACTAAATGATAATATAAATACATTTAATAAAGTCAAATACAAATAAGGCAACAAGAGAAGTATCCTACACTTCTCTTTTGTAAAGTAAATGTGAACAGCCAAAATGGGCATCTACATCAACTATATGATTTGCCTGAGAAGCTGGACAGGACACACAAAAAAAAAAAAAAAAAAAAAAAAAAAAAAAAATTTTTTTTTTTTTTTTTTTTTTTTTAATAATGTAATGCGATCTACCAATACTACCTTTGCGATCGACTGGTAGATCGCGATCGACGTATTGAGCACCCCTGCCTTAAACCATTTCATTGAGGGCCACATTGCAGTTTTGGATGCCCTCAGAGGGCCGCTTGTAACATTAATAAAAGAATAAGGATTAACCACATGATATTGTCACACCATTACCTATGCATTTTATTAGTACATGTATATTTTACCTACACTGTAAGAAAAAAACAATAAGTGGATTTTGCGGTTAAAAAAATGGCAGAATTTTACCATAAAATTGACAGTAAAATGGTCACACTCTATTTTACTGTAAACATCTGGTGATTGAGCTGCCAGTTTTTTGTTAGTTTTTTTGCCTAAAAAAAAAAGGTTGCTGTTTTCTCAGTGGGGCGGCATGGCGTAGTGGGTAGAGCAACCGTGCCAGAAACCTGAGGGTTGCAGGTTCGCTCCCCGCCTCTTACCATCCAAAAATCGCTGCCGTTGTGTCCTTGGGCGGGACACTTCACCCTTTGCCCCCGGTGCCACTCACACCGGTGAACTGAATGATGAATGATAGGTGGTGGTCGGAGGGGCCGTTGGCGCAAATTGCAGCCACGCTTCTGTCAGTCTACCCCAGGGCAGCTGTGGCTATGAAAGTAGCTTACCACCACCAGGTGTGAATGAATGATGGGTTCTACATGTAAAGCGACTTTGGGTACTTAGAAAAGCGCTATATAAATCCCAGTTATTATTATTATTATCAGTGTATTACTGTAAGTGTAAAAACTTTTTTTTCTCATGATAGGATTCTGAACCCCGAGCTGTTTAAAAAAAAAGTATAAACAAACCCCGTTTCCATATGAGTTGGGAAATTGTGTTAGATGTAAATATAAACGGAATACAATGATTTGCAAATCCTTTTCAAGCCATATTCAGTTGAATATGCTACAAAGACAACATATTTGATGTTCAAACTCATAAACTCTACATTTTATCCATCCATCCATCCATTTTCTACCGCTTGTCCCTTTTTGGGGTCGCTGGAGCCTATCTCAGCTGCATTCACACGGAAGGCGGGGTACACCCTGGACAAGTCGCCACCTCATCACAGACTTTATTTATATTATCTATTTGTAATGATTTCATTTGAATTATTTTGTGTTGATTAACTATTTTTGATTCAACTTTGTTTGCGAAATACACAACGCCTATGTGTCCGGATATGTGTTGCAGGCCATTTTTTCCTTTTTGAAATATTTTTCCCGTCATCTCATTAAAACAATGTTGCTCTTTTTTTCTTTTTTTTTTTGCTGCTGCTGCTGTTTTTTTTGTTGCTTTTTTATTTCATTGTTAAATGGCCCCCACTTTGAACACTCTACATTGTATCCATCCATCCATCCATCCATTTTCTACCGCTTGTCCCTTTTTGGGGTCGCTAGAGCCTATCTCAGCTGCATTCACACGGAAGGCGGGGTACACCCCGGACAAGTCGCCACCTCATCACAGACTTTATTTATATTATCTATTTGTAATGATTTCCTTTGAATTATTTTGTGTTGATTAACTATTTTGATTCAACTTTGTTTGCAAAATACACAACGCCTATGTGTCCGGATATGTGTTGCAGGCCATTTTTCCTTTTTTAAATATTTTTTTCTGTCATCTCATTAAACAATGTTGCTTTTTTTTTTTTTTTTTGCGGCTGCTGCTGTTTTTTTTGTTGCTTTTTTATTTCATTGTTAAATGGCCCCCACTTTGAACACTCTACAGTGTATCCATCCATCCATCCAGTTTCTACCGCTTGTCCCTTTTTGGGGTCGCTGGAGCCTATCTCAGCTGCATTCAAACGGAAGGCGGGGTACACCCTGGACAAGTCGCCACCTCATCACAGACTTTATTTAAATTATCTATTTGTAATGATTTCATTTGAATTATTTTGTGTTGATTAACTATTTTGATTCAACTTTGTTTGCAAAAGACACAACGCCTATGTGTCCGGATATGTGTTGCAGGCCATTTTTTTCCTTTTTTAAATATTTTTTTTTCCGTCATCTCATTAAACAATGTTGCTTTTTTTTTTTTTTTTTGCTGCTGCTGCTGTTTTTTTTTGTTGCTTTTTTATTTCATTGTTAAATGGCTCCCACTTTGAACACTCTACATTGTATCCATCCATCCATCCATTTTCTACCGCTTGTCCCTTTTTGGGGTCGCTGGAGCCTATCTCAGCTGCATTCACACGGAAGGCGGGGTACACCCCGGACAAGTCGCCACCTCATCACAGACTTTATTTATATTATCTATTTGTAATGATTTCATTTGAATTATTTTGTGTTGATTAACTATTTTGATTCAACTTTGTTTGCAAAACACACAACGCCTATGTGTCCCGATATGTGTTGCAGGCCATTTTTTTCCTTTTTTAAATATTTTTTCCCGTCATCTCATTAAAACAATGTTGCTCTTTTTTTTTTTTTTTTTTTTGCTGCTGCTGCTGTTTTTTTTTGTTGCTTTTTTACTTCATTGTTAAATGGCCCCCACTTTGAACACTCTACATTTTATCCATCCATCCATCCATTTTCTACCGCTTGTCCCTTTTTGGGGTCGCTGGAGCCAATCTCAGCTGGATTCACACGGAAGGCGGGGTACACCCTGGACAAGTCGCCACCTCATCACAGACTTTATTTATATGATCTATTTGTAATGATTTCATTTGAATTATTTTGTGTTGATTAACTATTTTGATTCAACTTTGTTTGCAAAATAAACAATGCCTATGTGTCCGGATATGTGTTGCAGGCCATTTTTTTCCTTTTTTAAATATTTTTTCCCGTCATCTCATTAAAACAATGTTGCTCTTTTTTTCTTTTTTTTTCACTGCTGCTGCTGCTGTTTTTTTTTGTCGCTTTTTTATTTCATTGTTAAATGGCCCCCACTTTGAACACTCTACATTTTATCAGCAACATGTTAAAATACTCAACACAAATTAAAAACGATTCAATTCTATTTTATTTTTTAATTACAATGTTTTCTGGGTCCCCAAGCCGATAATCCAAATATTAATGATGTTTTATAAGTCATATATTTTTTTATATTATCAAAAATGATTAACTCTTCGGCTTTGGTCACGTGACATGTTCCTACTTTAAATGTGTTTTACAATATCCCGCGAATGCACCTCAGCGCGAATGTGATTGGTTGATAAGGCGGAAGTGGATTTGTTGTTATTTATTTTGTTGTTGTTGTTTACGTTTCAGAAGAGCGTCTGCGTCAAGGTAGGAGTAATTAGACTTCACTTGTGACACAAAATGTATTTAAAAAAAACCGGACTGGTTAAAGTGTTGGGTAGTGAAAGTGTAAAAGAAGTAAAAAGTGGAGACTTACCCCGCCAAAACGAAGTCGTCTTCGGGTTGAGTGAGCGAGGTTCTGCGGGGGAAAGGTGAGCTTTAATGGGACGCCGGCATGGTTCCTCCTCCCTGGGAGCGGACAGGCACCGCGGTGTGATGTTGCCCCGCTTCTCGCCTCCTCTCTTTATTGCGCTCGGTCCCACGCAGCCACGCTCCTCCTGACGCGTCACTCCGCCAGCCCACGAACATTATTATGATACCTGCGGGCGATACGGGATGATTGATGTCGATATCGACGTCGTTCTGAGGCGGGGAATGACTCCCACTGACTTGTAATTGGAATTTTCAACGTAATTGAACATTGTTCTCATAAACATAATAGCAAAATAACGAGAGACGGCAGCAATTAGATAAAGAAGGTGAGAAACACTATGGTTTTGATTGATTGATTGATTGGAACTTTAAATAGTACAATTGACCACTAAATGGTAACACCCAAATACGTTGTTCAACTTGTTTAAGTCGGGGTCCACTTTAATCAATTCATGGTACAAATATATACTATCAGCGTAATACAGTCATCACACAAGTTCATCATCAGAGTATATACATTGAATTATTTACAATCCCACTATGGACTGGACTCACACTATTATGTTAGATCCACTATGGACTGGACTCTCACACTATTATGTTAGATCCACTATGGACTGGACTCTCACACTATTATGTTAGATCCACTATGTACTGGACTCTCACACTATTATGTTAGATCCACTATGGACTGGACTCTCACTATTAAGTTAGATCCACTATGGACTGGACTCTCACACTATTATATTTAGATCCACTATGGACTGGACTCTCACTATTATGTTAGATCCACTATGGACTGGACTCTCACTATTATGTTAGATCCACTATGGACTGGACTCTCACTATTATGTTAGATCCACTATGGACTGGACTCTCACACTATTATGTTAGATCCACTATGGACTGGACTCTCACACTATTATGTTAGATCCACTATGGACTGGACTCTCACAATATTATGTTAGATCCACTATGGACTGGACTCTCACTGTTATGTTAGATCCACTATGGACTGGACTCTCACTATTATGTTAGATCCACTATGGACTGGACTCTCACAATATTATGTTAGATCCCCTATGGACATGGACTCTTACTATTATGTTAGATCCACTATGGACTGGACTCTCACACTATTATGTTAGATCCACTATGGACTGGACTCTCACTATTATGTTAGATCCACTATGGACTGGACTCTCACACTATTATGTTAGATCCGCTATGGACTGGACTCTCACACTATTATGTTAGATCCAATATGGACTGGACTCTCACGATATTATGTTAGATCCACTATGGACTGGACTCTCACACTATTATGTTAGATCCACTATGTATCTCAAGTTATTATTACGTATATGTATTGTTGCATTTGAACAACTGTATTGTTGATAATAGAGGTCAATTATTGGTATTGTTCATTATTAATAGTAATATTTCTATTGGTATTTGTATTGATCCATTTGTAGTGTAATAATGTTTGTCCTTTCTGTATTATTTATTTATTTTTTCACTAAATGCTTATTTGCTATCACTTTTTACTATCATATTTGTACATATCCTATTTGCTAATGTTGCTCTATTGTTGTTGTTGTTGTTTCAAACTCAATCTATTGTTACTATAACAATCTACAGGGTTAATATAGCTGGCTTCTCTTTCTTCCCCTCCATTTTTCTGTTTTCTTTTGTAATAGTCGTTATCATGACGTATACAGTATCTATTGTTGCATGTCCCTGGGACCCCATCGAGTCATAAAAATGGGGTCCCACTTTTTTTTGTGAGCGTTTTGAAAACAAATGACAACTGTTATATCTCACGTTCTATATTGTGTTTTGGAAAAAGGTTGTCATAGACAATACTTCATTCATTAACAAAATAATACAAAAGAAAACAAATGTTTATGCATATGTGAATGTGTTCAGTTATAAACATTCATTCACTTTTCTTCTTTCTAAACTTTACCGTTGCCGGTAGTTTTTTTCTACATGTGTATTCAGAGGTGTGGACTCGAGTCACATGACTTGGACTCGAGTCAGACTCGAGTCATGAATTTGATGACTTTAGACTCGACTTGACAAAATGTAAAAAGACTTGCAACTCGACTTAGACTTTAACATCAATGACTTGTGACTTCACTTGGACTTGAGCCTTTTGAATTGACATGACTTGACATGACTTGCTACTTTCCCCAAAACCCAAAGATGAAAAAGTTATTCGGGAGCGCTCCGTATTTTTCATTGTGTACTTGTCTATCAGCGTTGCGTGTGTCAGCTGGTGTGCTCTCAGTACAACAGCCAATCAAATTACATCTACTTTGTTTTCATCACACAGCATTCATCCAATCAAATTGCAGGAAGAAGACATGTCCAAACCACACGCCAGTGAACAAAAAATGATACATAAAATAATTTCGTTTGGGTATAAAAATTACGAGGTGGTCAACACAAAACGGTTTGCAGTATGCAACACATGCGGTTCCAAAATGACTGATGGAGAGGCAACAACTTCCAACTTCGTCCGGCATTTGAAGTTGCACAAAGAACGGTAAGTTTTGAATGTAAGATAACGTTTATTGGCTAAGTAACGTGACTTTTATTTGCTGTGTAGTTAAATCAGTGAGGCTGTAAACTCACTGCTAACGTTATAACGTTATTGCAAACACGGGAATCTGTTGCAGTTCACTACCTTATTCATACTTTTTGTTCAGTGATTTTTTTTAAGCAGGGTTACGTTAGTCAATATATCACACGTAACGTTAGACGGCGGTCAGCAGCACCGCGTATTTTAGCCACCTAAAAAAAGACAAAAATAGTCAAATAAAGGTCAGTTAAAATGTATACTATATTATGAATATGTGTACCGTTTTAGCTAGCTTTCTGACATACTGTTGGTTGTTTACCTCAGTGGTCCCCAACCACCGGGCCGCGGCCCGGTACTGGTCCGTGGATCGATTGGTATCGGGCCGCACAAGAAATAATTTTTTTTTTTGTCTTTTTTTAATTAAATCAACATAAAAAACACAAGATACACTTACAAGTAGTGCACCAACCCAAAACAACTCTCTCCCCCCTTTTGTTCTGGGCATTGAACATGAAGACTCTTCCTTCACTGTTCCGAGTGGCCATGAGAGTCTTGGCAGTGCCTGCCTCCAGTGCTCCAGTGGAGCCAGTTTTCAGCCATGGTGGCATCATACTACGCCCCCATCGTGCACAAATGACTGACAGACTCTTGGCTAATTTGGTCTTTTGCAAATGCAATGCAGCATAGGGCCCTGACATATAAAAAGTACAACTTTTTTGTTATGCTCACGTATATGTCATGTTTTTTCAATGTTAACACTTTTGTACAAATAAGTACATTTGCACTTTATTTTTCAATGTGTTTGTTCTGTAAAGGAATGAGTTAATGTTTAAAATGACTGGTTAATAGTGCTATTATAAAGTGCAATGTCAGCACAATTTTCTTTCCTGCAATTTAAAATGCACTTGTTTTAATAAATAAATACAGCGTTTGAAAAGCATACACAATCTGTGTTAATATATTAGTCTGTGGTTAAAAGGACTTGAAAGGACTCGAAACTCAAAATGCAGGACTTAGGACTTGACTTGAGACTTTCCAGTCTTGACTTTGGACTTGACTCGGGGCTTGCCTGTCTTGACTCGGGACTTGACTCGGACTTGAGGACAAAGACTTGAGACTTACTTGTGACTTGCAAAACAATGACTTGGTCCCACCTCTGTGTGTATTTAATAAGTTGTAAGTGTATTTATTTCAGTATAAAAGTGTAAAAAGTGGTTTGCTTGTGTCATGAAATGATGATAATGGTGTGCCAGGGCATACATACATTATTTATTTAACACTTAAATCTTTTCATTTTTTTTTTTTTATGTTGTTTTTTTTGTTTGTTTTTATTTCTGCCCTTCTTGTCAAAGAAAACTATGTTGTTTTGTTTTTTTTATGGCAAACACACAAAATATGCAAAATCTCCTACAAAAACTATTTTTCAAAGTGTAATATTTGATGTGAAATAATGGGACCCTTTGATAGATCAATAATTCATTAAAAAAAACATTGATTTTGATTCAATATTATGTTTTGAGCAATGACCGTTTTTAAGAAAAAAAAAATATTAGTCAACATTGCAACTTTTTCTAAATGACATTTCACCTGTAAGCTTTTTTTATTCCACTTTAGTTATGTTTTTGTTTATTTGAATAGTATTTTTAGATTGCGCCTTTAAAACATGAGCTGCAAATGATAATAAAAAATGACATCTGGTAAGATAAAAAGTTGATCATAAGCATCTCTGCTTGAGTAAACAATGACGGTGATGACGTCACTTGCTAACTTGCCAGACTCCTTTTCAACACTCCTCGCACATTAGCACTTCAAAAGTATGTTTTTGGTCTGGTCGGGTGCTGCTGAGCTTGAAGCTAACAGCTAGCCTGTCTCCATCCTGGAACCATGTGAATCCAGCGGGAGATAAAAGTGAAGTTTCCATGGACTCACAAAGACTAAAACAAGTCATTTACTGGAGCCATGGCACAGGATGAAGTTAAAAACACTCACTTTAGTGTTTACCATCAAGTCTTTATTTTGACAGCCCTTTGCCATAAAGTAGTCCCAGTGCAAAGTGAGGCAGTATTTGTCATTGATACAACTTTCGGCCAATCAAAATGTAAGAAATTGTACCGGAAAGTTCATTACTTTGAAGACGACCAATAAAAACGCAATAAACGGGGACGGAAATTTTACCCGGAAAATATAAACAAAACAAAACACCTGCGGAAAGCGATACGTTTTGATCTGGAGAAGGCAAAATAAAAAAATGTGCGTCCCGGGGTCTTGCGGAAATGCGCGTCCTTTGTGGTTTCAGTGCGTAAAAAGACACAAAAAGTGTGTTAGCGCCAACAGTGGTTATGTATAGTTAAGTTGTGATCCATAATGAAAAATATTATCTCATTTTTCGATATGTTTTTTAGGGTAATTTAATTCCACTTCCTGGTAAGGTCTATTCAGGTGTACTGGAGAGGAGGCTACGCCGGATAGTCGAACCTCGGATTCAGGAGGAACAGTGTGGTTTTCGTCCTGGTCGTGGAACTGTGGACCAGCTCTATACTCTCCGCAGGGTCCTTGAGGGTGCATGGGAGTTTGCCCAACCAGTCTACATGTGCTTTGTGGACTTGGAGAAGGCATTCCACCGTGTCCCTCGGGAAGTCCTGTGGGGAGTGCTCAGAGAGTATGGGGTATCGGACTGTCTGATTGTGGCAGTCCGCTCCCTGTATGATCAGTGCCAGAGCCTGGTCCGCATTGCCGGTAGTAAGTCGGACACGTTTCCAGTGAGGGTTGGACTCCGCCAAGGCTGCCCTTTGTCACCGATTCTGTTCATAACTTTTATGGACAGAATTTCTAGGCGCAGTCAAGGCGTTGAGGGGATCTGGTTTGGTGGCTGCAGGATTAGGTCTCTGCTTTTTGCAGATGATGTGGTCCTGATGGCTTCATC
The DNA here is from genome assembly GCF_033978685.3 of Nerophis lumbriciformis. NCBI lineage: Eukaryota > Metazoa > Chordata > Actinopteri > Syngnathiformes > Syngnathidae > Nerophis > Nerophis lumbriciformis. Next base: position 39,460,650 of record NC_084573.2, read on the forward strand.
TGGCCAGGATCTTCAGCTCTCACTGGATCGGTTCGCAGCCGAGTGTGAAGCGACTGGGATGAGAATCAGCACCTCCAAGTCCGAGTCCATGGTTCTCGCCCGGAAAAGGGTGGAGTGCCATCTCCGGGTTGGGGAGGAGATCTTGCCCCAAGTGGAGGAGTTCAAGTACCTCGGAGTCTTGTTCACGAGTGAGGGAAGAGTGGATGGTGAGATCGACAGGCGGATCGGTGCGGCGTCTTCAGTAATGCGGACGCTGTATCGATCCGTTGTGGTGAAGAAGGAGCTGAGCCGGAAGGCAAAGCTCTCGATTTACCGGTCGATCTGCGTTCCCATCCTCACCTATGGTCATGAGCTTTGGGTTATGACCGAAAGGACAAGATCACGGGTACAAGCGGCCGAAATGAGTTTCCTCCGCCGGGTGGCGGGGCTCTCCCTTAGAGATAGGGTGAGAAGCTCTGCCATCCGGGAGGAGCTCAAAGTAAAGCCTCTGCTCCTCCACATGGAGAGGAGCCAGATGAGGTGGTTCGGGCATCTGGTTAGGATGCCACCCGAACGCCTCCCTAAGGAAGTGTTTAGGGCACGTCCGACCGGTAGGAGGCCGCGGGGAAGACCCAGGACACGTTGGGAAGACTATGTCTCTCGGCTGGCCTGGGAACGCCTCGGGGTCCCACAGGAAGAGCTGGACGAAGTGGCTGGGGAGAGGGAAGTCTGGGCTTTCCTGCTTAGGCTGCTGCCCCCGCGACCCGACCTCGGATAAGCGGAAGAAGATGGATGGATGGATGGATTAATTCCACATACTGATGTGCCAAATCTGGCCCGCCACTTCATTGTATGCGGCCCGCAAAATCCTGAAAAAGTGTCAATTAAGTACAAAAATAATTAGATTTTCGAATAAATAGCAATTCTTATTTGTAACATTTCTTAATCGTGTAAAAAAAAATCCAAAATCGATAATTTTTTTAATCTGTCCTGTCCAGCCACTTTATTACATGTTTGGGTAGAATTTAATTAAACAAAACCAGTTTTCTCTAAAGTCATACAGACATGTTTTTGTTGATCTATTTTATGGAGCAATGTAAATGGTAAATGTGTTATTCCTGTGTAGCGCTTTTCTACCTTCAAGGTACTCAAAGCGCTTTGACACTATTTCCACATTCACCCATTCACACACACATTCACACACTGATGGCGGGAGCTGCCATGCAAGGCGCTAACCACCACCCATCAGGTCTTGCTCAAGGACACAACAGACATGACGGGGTTGGTAGGTGGGGATCGAACCAGGAATCCTCAGGTTGCTGGCACAGCCAGTCCCCTTATCTAGTCACTTCTTTTCCAAATAGCCTTGAATTTATTTTTCTTATATTCATGCAGTATTATTTCATATTGTTTGTATTTTTTAATATAGTATAACATATCTTTATATACATATTTAATACATTATTGTTAATATAGATTATATATTTGGTTATACATAATGCTATAAAATAATACTGTACACAAATATGTTTTAAAACCATTTTTATTGGAAAATGGGCTATTTGAAAAAATATAACATTTTATTAAAAAAAAAAGAAAAAAGGATTCAATATGTATATAAATAAAAATAATATTTAAAGAAAATAAAGATATAAAATAAAATATAGTATAATTAAAGGTTTATATTTTATTTTATATCTTTATTATTGGGCTATTTGAAAAAATATAAAATTTTATTTAAAAAAAAAAGAAAAAAGGATTCAATATGTATATAAATAAAAATACTATTTAAAGAAAAATAAAGCTATAAAATAAAATATAAACCTTTAATTGTACTATATTTTATTTTATATCTTTATTTTTCTTTAAATAGTATTTTTATTTATATACATATTGAATCCTTTTTTCTTTTTTTTTAATAAAATGTTATATTTTTTCAAATAGCCCAATAATAAAGATATAAAATAAAATATAAACCTTTAATTATACTATATTTTATTTTATATCTTTATTTTCTTTAAATAGTATTTTTATTTATATACATATTGAATCCTTTTTTCTTTTTTTTAAATAAAATGTTATATTTTTTCAAATAGCCCATTACCAATAAAAATGGTTTTAAAACATATTTGTGTACAGTATATATTTTATAGCATTATGTATAACCAAATATATAATTTATATATTTGTATATATTTTTACACTTGTGATTTAGGGCTATATAAATAAACATTGATTGATTGATTGATTGATTGATACTATAATAAGTATGTATATACATATATTTTATACATAATGCTATAAAATAATACTGTACACAAATATGTTTTAAAACCATTTTTATTGGTAATGGGCTATTTGAAAAAATATAACATTTTATTAAAAAAAAAGAAAAAAGGATTCAATATGTATATAAATAAAAATACTATTTAAAGAAAATAAAGATGTAAAATAAAATATAGTATAATTAAAGGTTTATATTTTATTTTATATCTTTATTATTGGGCTATTTCAATCAATCAATCAATCTTTATTTATATAGCCCTAAATCACAAGTGTCTCAAAGGGCTGCACAAGCCACAACGACATCCTCGGTACAAAGCCCACATACGGGCAAGGAAAAACTCACCCCAGTGGGACGTCGATGTGAATGACTATGAGAAACCTTGGAGAGGACCGCATATGTGGGTAACCCCCCCCCTCTAGGGGAGACCGAAAGCAATGGATGTCGAGTGGGTCTGACATAATATTGTGAGAGTCCAGTCCATAGTGGATCCAACATAATAGTAGTAAGAGTCCAGTCCATAGTGGGGCCAGCAGGACACCATCCCGAGCGGAGACGGGTCAGCAGCGCAGAGATGTTCCCAGCCGATGCACAGGCGAGCGGTCCACCCCGGGTCCCGACTCTGGACAGCCAGCACTTCATCCATGGCCACCGGACCTGTGCCCCCCCCCCTCAAGGAAAAGGGGAGCAGAGGAGAAAAGAAAAGAAACGGCAGATCAACTGGTCTAACAGGGGGGCTATTTAAAGGCTAGAGTATACAAATGAGTTTTAAGATGGGACTTAAATGCTTCTACTGAGGTAGCATCTCTAATTGTTACCGGGAGGGCATTCCATAGTACTGGAGCCCGAATAGAAAACGCTCTATAGCCCGCAGACTTTTTTTGGGCTCTGGGAATCACTAATAAGCCGGAGTTCTTTGAACGCAGATTTCTTGCCGGGACATATGGTACAATGCAATCGACAAGATAGGACGGAGCTAGACCGTGTAGTATTTTATACGTAAGTAGTAAAACCTTAAAGTCACTTCTTAAGTGCACAGGAAGCCAGTGCAGGTGAGCCAGTATAGGCGTAATATGATCAAACTTTCTTGTTCTTGTCAAAAGTCTAGCAGCCGCATTTTGTACCAACTGTAATTTTTTAATGCTAGACATAGGGAGACCCGAAAATAATACGTTACAGTAGTCGAGACGAGACGTAACGAACGCATGAATAATGATCTCAGCGTCGCTAGTGGATAAAATAGAACGAATTTTAGCGATATTACGGAGATGAAAGAAGGCCGTTTTAGTAACACTCTTAATGTGTGACTCAAACGAGAGAGTTGGGTCGAAGATAATACCCAGATTCTTTACTGATTCGCCTTGTGTAATTGTTTGGTTGTCAAATGTTAAGGTGGTATTATTAAATAAATGTCGGTGTTTAGCAGGACCGATAATCAGCATTTCCGTTTTCTTGGCGTTGAGTTGCAAGAAGTTAGCGGACATCCATTGTTTAATTTCATTAAGACACGCCTCCAGCTGACTACAATCCGGCGTGTTGGTCAGCTTTAGGGGCATGTAGAGTTGGGTGTCATCAGCATAACAATGAAAGCTAACACCGTATTTGCGTATGATGTCGCCTAGCGGCAGCATGTAAATACTAAAGAGTGCAGGGCCAAGAACCGAACCCTGAGGAACTCCGCACGTTACCTTAACATAGTCCGAGGTCACATTATTATGGGAGACGCATTGCATCCTGTCAGTAAGATAAGAGTTAAACCACGACAAAGCTAAGTCTGACATACCAATACGTGTTTTGATACGCTCTAATAAAATATTATGATCGACGGTATCGAAAGCAGCGCTAAGATCAAGAAGCAGCAACATAGATGACGCATCAGAATCCATCGTTAGCAGTAGATCATTAGTCATTTTTGCGAGGGCTGTCTCCGTAGAGTGATTTGCCCTGAAACCGGATTGAAAAGGTTCACAGAGATTGTTAGACACTAAGTGTTCATTTAGCTGCTGTGCGACAATTTTTTCGAGGATTTTCGAAATAAAGGGAAGGTGGGAGACCGGTCGGTAGTTTACCATGAGGTCAGGATCAAGGTTAGGTCTTTTGAGCAGAGGATGAATAACCGCTTTCTTGAATGCTAGGGGAACAGTATTTGAAAAAATATAACATTTTATTAAAAAAAGAAAAAAGGATTCAATATGTATATAAATAAAAATACTATTTAAAGAAAATAAAGATATAAAATAAAATATAGTACAATTAAAGGTTTATATTTTATTTTATATCTTTATTTTCTTTAAATAGTATTTTTATTTATATACATATTGAATCCTTTTTTCTTTTTTTTTAATAAAATGTTATATTTTTTCAAATAGCCCAATAATAAAGATATAAAATAAAATATAAACCTTGAATTATACTATATTTTATTGTATATCTTTATTTTCTTTAAATAGTATTTTTATTTATATACATATTGAATCCTTTTTTCTTTTTTTTAAATAAAATGTTATACATTTTCAAATAGCCCATTACCAATAAAAATGGTTTTAAAACATATTTGTGTACAGTATTATTTTATAGCATTATGTATAAAATATATGTATATACATACTTATTATAGTATCAATCAATCAATCAATCAATCAATGTATAATTTATAAAGTGCAAAAACAATAATGTTCGTGTTGGAGGAGTTGTGAATGACTGCAGGGCCACAACATTAGGTACACCTGCAGACTGCAGGTGTACCTAATTCACAACTCCTCCAACACGAACATTATTGTTTTTGCACTTTTTGGCTTCTTATTAAATAACTTTTGTAACCTATTTTTATGGGCTTTCCTATTTGTGATGTTAAGTTCCTGTTATGCGCTGTTATACAGTATATGCCTTAAGCTCTTATTTTGAAGGCGCCAAGAGCGGAAGTGATGACATGTTGTAGTGGAGCGTAGGTTTTTGAAAGAAGGTAAATAAAGTGGTCCTCGTGTAAACTGGAGCCTCTGTGTTTGTTATTTTGTAGTTTCATACAGTATAGGCCACATTTATAAACCCTCGGTTACACTTTTTTAAATAGATTCAATCTTGCACGTGGAAAGTTGAAGTGAGGGCTTTAGTTGATATAACACACCCATTAATCCAGCACAACAGCGGCGAATGGACTTTATTTCTAAGTAAAGGTAAGACAATAATAACGTTTTTTTATTAAATGTGCTTTTTTGTGTGCTACAGTTTGTATGTGTAAAGTTAAAGTTAAGTTAAAGTACCAATGATTGTCACACACACACTAGGTGTGGTGAAATGTGTCCTCTGCATTTGACCCATCCCCTTGATCACCCCCTGGGAGGTGAGGGGAGCAGTGGGCGGCAGCGGCGCCGCGCCCGGGAATCATTTTTGGTGATTTAACCCCAAATTCCAAGCCTTGATGCTGAGTGCCAAGCAGGGAAGAATGCTGGTATGAGCTTTTAAACATAACCCGTTAACTGCTGCCAATCAAATGGTGAATAAGATACTCTTTAGGGTTCATATGTTTGTAAATCTGACTGTGATGAAGTCAGTGCCTCACCAGCCATCAACCTCACCGCACGTCACTGATGTATTGTCACTGTGAGAGACAACATGTACTAAATAACACATTTGTGAGATTGGCTACTGTAAGAAGGCATCTTTGTTGCAATGACGGCCACTGAGCAGGTGGTATTTTACGTGCACTAATAAGCTTTATTTGTATTTAAATCAAATGATTTTATTTGTACTGTATTTTTATTTGCACATGTTTCAAACAGCTCTCTTTTAAAAGTAATGAATCAAATCCTCATTTTTTTTTGTTTCCAACCAAAAATGCTTCTGTGGTTTCAGGGGTACTCGGCCTATTGCACACGGCGTACCGGACTTAAGTTGACCAGACCTCGGCTCTGTGCAACATTCCCTGATGACACGCAGGAAGTACCAATCCTGGATCTAACATAATATTGTGAAAGTCCAGTCCATAGTGGATCTACCATAATAGTGTAAGAGTCCAGTCTATAGTGGATCTAACATAATATTGTGAAAGTCCAGTCCATAGTGGATCTAACATAATAGTGAGAGTCCAGTCCATAGTGGATCTAACATAAAAGTGTGAGTCCAGTCCATAGTGGATCTAACATAATAGTGAGAGTCCAGTCCATAGTGGATCTAATAGTGAGAGTCCAGTCCATAGTGGATCTAACATAATAGTGAGAGTCCAGTCCATAGTGGATCTAACATAATAGTGAGAGTCTAGTCCATAGTGGATCTAACATAATAGTGATAGTCCAGTCCATAGTGGATCTAACATAATAGTGTGAGAGTCCAGTCCATAGTGGATCTAACATAATAGTGAGAGTCCAGTCCATAGTGGATCTAACATAATAGTGAGAGTCTAGTCCATAGTGGATCTAACATAATAGTGATAGTCCAGTCCATAGTGGATCTAACATAATAGTGTGAGAGTCCAGTCCATAGTGGATCTAACATAATAGTGTGAGAGTCCAGTCCATAGTGGATCTAACATAATAGTGTGAGAGTCCAGTCCATAGTGGATCTAACATAATAGTGAAAGTCCAGTCCATAGTGGATCTAACATAATAGTGAGGGTCCAGTCCATAGTGGATCTACCATAATAATGTAAGAGTCCAGTCTATAGTGGATCTAACATAATATTGTGAAAGTCCAGTCCATAGTGGATCTACCATAATAGTGTAAGAGTCCAGTCTATAGTGGATCTAACATAATATTGTGAAAGTCCAGTCCATAGTGGATCTAACATAATAGTGAGAGTCCAGTCCATAGTGGATCTAACATAATAGTGTGAGAGTCCAGTCCATAGTGGATCTAACATAATAGTGAAAGTCCAGTCCATAGTGGATCTAACATAATAGTGAGGGTCCAGTCCATAGTGGATCTACCATAATAGTGTAAGAGTCCAGTCTATAGTGGATCTAACATAATATTGTGAAAGTCCAGTCCATAGTGGATCTAACATAATAGTGAGAGTCCAGTCCATAGTGGCTCTAACATAATACTGCCGTTGTTGTGTGTTGTTACCGCGCTGGGAGGACGTTAATGAAACTGCCTAACAATAAACCCACATAAGAAACCAAGAACTCGCCCTCCATCATTCAGGTCCGCATGGAGCTGGAGGGGGCGTGGCCTCCAGCTCCGCCTGAATTTCGGGAGATTTTCGGGAGAAAATTTGTCCCGGGAGGTTTTCGGGAGAGGCGCTGAATTTCGGGAGTCTCCCGGAAAATCCGGGAGGGTTGGCAAGTATGGCTAACTGTAAGAAGGCATCTTTGTTGCAATGACGGCCACTGAGCAGGTGTTATTTTACGTGCACTAAGCTTTATTTGTATTTAAATCAAATGATTTTATTTGTACTGTATTTTTATTTCCACATGTTTCAAACAGCTCTCTTTTGAAAGTAATGAATCAAATCCTCATTTTTTTTGTTTCCAACCAAAAATGCTTCTGTGGTTTCAGGGGTACTTGGCCTATTGCACACGGCGTACCGGACTTAAGTTGACCAGACCTTGGCTCTGTGCAACATTCCCTGATGACACGCAGGAAGTACCATCTTGCGATTGGCATGGAATATGAAGGTCAGTCCAGGGTCTGAGCCACATTGTTTAATGAGTGGATTTAGTGAAGAGATTATTGCGATGGTAAGTCATCAACATTACCCACTGGGACTGTTGCCACATGCTAATAATGTCTTCCAATCAAAGGCTGTGGGAAGTAGCAGGAAGTGACTTGAGTGAATAAAGGCTGCCACCTGTTGGAGGACTATTTCCCCAAAGGAACTGCGTTATGTATCAGCTGTTAGGACCAGGGTGATAGAGGCAAACAATGATGATAACATAACACAATAGTCAACTACTTTAGCATTGTTGTTATCATGTTGTCCAATCACAACATAAGTCATTGATTTCAGGATAAACAAAATATCATCTTACCTGCTCAGTGGCCTAGTGGTTAGAGTGTCCGCCCTGAGATGGGTAGGTTGTGAGTTCAAACCCCGGCCGAGTCATGCCAAAGACTATAAAAATGGGAACCATTACCTCCCTGCTTGGTACTCAGCATCAAGGGTTGGAATTGGGGGTTAAATCACCAAAAATGATTCCTGGGCACCCCTCACCTCCCAGGGGGGTGATCAAGGGTGATGGGTCAAATGCAGAGAATAATTTTGCCACACCTAGTTAGGGATGATGTTCGCAAACCGGTTCTCCCGATTGTTCGATAAGAAAAGAACCGATTCCGTGGATTGAAATCCCTTTCTGAGAAACGGTTCCCGTTATCGAAGCCACTATAGTAAAGAAAAATATTTGGTTCTTTACTCGAATTTATTGTATGTGTGTGGGCGACCGGTGCAATGGACCTTTGAGTGGATCTAGCATAATAGTGAGAGTCCAGTCCATAGTGGATCTAACATAATAGTGAGAGTCCAGTCCATAGTGGATCTAACATAATAGTGAGAGTCCAGTCCATAGTGGATCTAACATAATAGTGAGAGTCCAGTCCATAGTGGATCTAACATAATAGTGAGAGTCTAGTCCATAGTGGATCTAACATAATAGTGTGAGAGTCCAGTCCATAGTGGATCTAACATAATAGTGAGAGTCTAGTCCATAGTGGATCTAACATAATAGTGTGAGAGTCCAGTCCATAGTGGATCTAACATAATAGTGAGAGTCCAGTCCATAGTGGATCTAACATAATAGTGTGAGAGTCCAGTCCATAGTGGATCTAACATAATAGTGAGAGTCCAGTCCATACTGGATCTAACATAATAGTGAGTGTCCAGTCCATAGTGGATCTAACATAATAGTGAAAGTCCAGTCCATAGTGGATCTAACATAATAGTGAGAGTCCAGTCCATAGTGAATTTAACATAATAGTGAGAGTCCAGTCCATAGTGGATCTAATATAATAGTGTGAGAGTCCAGTCTATAGTGGATCTAACATAAAATTGTGAAAGTCCAGTCCATAGTGGATCCAACATAATAGTGAAAGTCCAGTCCATAGTGGATCTAACATAATAGTGTGAGTCCAGTCCATGGTGGATCTAACATAATAGTGTGAGAGTCCAGTCCATAGTGGATCTAACATAATAGTGAGAGTCCAGTCCATAGTGGATCTAACATAATAGTGAAAGTCCAGTCCATAGTGGATCTAACATAATAGTGAGAGTCCAGTCCATAGTGGATCTAACATAATATTGAAAGTCCAGTCCATAGTGGATCTAACATAATAGTGAGAGAGTCCAGTCCATAGTGGATCTAACATAATAGTGAGAGTCCAGTCCATAGTGGATCTAACATAATAGTGAAAGTCCAGTCCATAGTGGATCTAACATAATAGTGAAAGTCCAGTCCATAGTGGATCTAACATAATAGTGAGAGTCCAGTCCATAGTGGATCCAACATAATAGTGAGAGTCCAGTCCATAGTGGGGCCAGCAGGGGACCGACCCGAGCGGAGACAGACAAAAGTATACATAGAGCAATTTATTTTCTTAAAAAATAAAAGTGAGCTTTTGTTAAACATGTACTGTGTGTTGTTTCCATATACAACAACTTATCTGGATTCAATAAGAGAATCGATAAGGAATTGGTTCGATAAGAGGATTCGATATTGGCATCGAAATCGATCATTTCTTAACAAACATCATCCCTACACCTAGTGTGTGTGTGACTATCAGTGGTACTTTAACGTTTTTTTTTTAAATTTTTGTTCCATTAAGATAAGATAAGGGTCTGAGTCTATTTCCCTGTGTGTTGTTTTTAGTTTTGTATTTTTTTTTGTTTGTTCTTTGGGGTGTCCTGTCTCTGTGGTCTCGGTTGGGGGGGGTAGTTCTGGCAGCACCAGACATTGATACAACCTTGGATTATACATTTTTCAACTGACTTCTAAACAACGTTGTAAAAATAGTTGCATTTGGAAATTGAGACGACGTTGATGTCTAACGTTGGATCCATGTTGTTGGTTGGGAAATGACCAAATTTCAACCCGACATTGATTAAACGTCTTCAAAGAGCATGTTGTTTCAACATTGCGTTTGAGGACTAGGGCTACAACTAACGATTATGTTGATAGTCCCTAAGTCATTATCTGAACGTTTAGTTGGATAATAACGCCTACACAAATTTAATGGCTCTAATTGTTTAAATGCAGCTTAAGTTATTTTAGCCACGTGCTTATAACAACAAAGATGACTAATTAATTCATGATTGTTTATTTATACTGTCACTGTGCTGCTCATTCAGATGTTGCGAAATTAAAATGATTATTAAAGGGGAACATTATCACCAGACCTATTTAAGCGTCAATATATACCTTGATGTTGCAGAAAAAAGACCATATATTTCTTTAACCGATTTCCGAACTCTAAATGGGTGAATTTCGGCGAATTAAACGCCTTTCTATTATTCGCTCTCGGAGCGATGACGTCACATCGGGAAGCAATCCGCCATTTTCTCACTTTCGTCGGTGTGTTGTCGGAGGGTGTAACAACACCAACAGGGACGGATTCAAGTTGCACCAGTGGCCCAAAGATGCCAAAGTGGCAAGAAATTGGACGAAATTTGTTCAAAATACGAGGGTGTGGGGAAAGCCGACGAAAATGGTCAGTCGTTTGTTCCGCACACTTTACCGACCAAAGCTATGCTACGACAGAGATGGCAAGAATGTGTGGATATCCTGCGACACTCAAAGCAGATGCATTTCCAACCATAAAGTCAAAGAAATCTGCCGCCAGACCCCCATTGAATCTGCCGGAGTGTGTGAGCAATTCAGGGACAAAGGACCTCGCTAGCACGGCAAGCAATGGCGGCAGTTTGTTCCCGCAGACGAGCGAGCTAAACCCCCTATCGACCCTAGCTTCCCTGGCCTGCTGACATCAACTCCAAAACTGGACAGATCAGCTTTCAGGAAAAGAGAGCGGATGAGGGTATGTCTACAGAATATATTAATTGTGTCATGACTTGGTCCTGGGTGTTTGCTTTTCCGGAATGCAACGGAAAGTTGGCTCGGGCGAGACGGGAATGTAAATACATGATTTATTTAATACATCAAAATAAAGTACACACGAAAAGCGCGCACAGTGGCGGAGAACAAACTATGAAACCAAAAGACTATAGCATTAATAAACAAAACTTACTTGGCGTGGACTAAAAGGAGCAGCATGAACGATGGACATGAAATCAAGTGTCAGAAATGTGCAGAGCATAATTGTGGGATGTCACCAGACAGACAAACTGAAAACAATGAACTTAAATACTACAGACATGATTAACGAAAACAGGTGCGTGACTCAAAACGTGAAACAGGTGCGTGACGTGACAGGTGAAAACTAATGGGTTGCTATGGTGACAAACAAGAGTGCACAATGAGTCCAAACGTGGAACAGGTGAAACTAATGGGGTAACCATGGAAACAAGACAAGGGAGTGAAAAGCCAGAAACTAAAGAGTCCAATAACTAAACAAAACATGACTAAAACAAAACATGATTACACAGACATGACAAATTGATGAAAACGTCATTCATTACTCGCGGTTTTACGTAAATTATTATACATAAACTGTGTTTACCAATAATTTAGCTTAAAAACATTTCTTTTTTTCAATCATTGGAGTACATTCGGGTAGTCTTGTGTAATGCAGTATTTTGTGTCTATTTAGGTATGGCTAACCTGAGTGCTGAAATCCTGGAAAAATATATGTTCTTAGCGTGCCTGAAATGGGCTGTCTGCACTCTCAAAGTGCATGTTGTTGCCAAATGTATTTCATATGCTGTAAACCTAGTTCATAGTTGTTAGTTTCCTTTAATGCCAAACAAACACATACCAATCGTTGGTTAGAAGGCGATCGCCGAATTGGTCCTCGCTTTCTCCCGTGTCGTTTTCGTCGGTTTCGCTTGCATACGGTTCAAACCGATATGGCTCAATAGCTTCAGTTTCTTCTTCAATTTGGTTTTCGCTACCTGCCTCCACACTACAACCATCCGTTTCAATACATGCGTAATCTGTTGAATCGCTTAAGCCGCTGAAATCCGAGTCTGAATCCGAGCTAATGTCGCTATAGCTTGCTGTTCTATGCGCCATGTTTGTTTGTGTTGGCATCACTATGTGACATCACAGGAAAATGGACGGGTGTATATAACGATGGTTAAAATCAGGCACTTTGAAGCTTTTTTTAGGGATATTGCGTGATGGGTAAAATTTTGAAAAAAAACTTCGAAAAATAAAATAAGCCACTGGGAACTGATTTTTAATGGTTTTAACCCTTCTGAAATTGTGATAATGTTCCCCTTTAAAAAAAGGAAAGGCAAAGTGCTAAAACAAACAAACAATGAACCTTGTTTATGTATTTTAAAACAGTTAAAATAGCAGCAATGAAAACAAACAACAGAGCACAAAAACTAACTTCCTCAAAAAGAAAATCATTTTGTGATGCTTAAAAATCTGCACACGACGCAGATACTTCATCGATTGATTCACGTACTACTATCAAATTGAATTCCTCTAGACTTCGAATTCAAGTGTCTTAACAACGACCCCGCCAAGCCGTACCAGCGGGGTAATAAAATCCAGATTACAATCTTTGTGTTTTAGCGAGTAAAAACACATTTAAACATTTTACTCCAAATTGTCCATTTCTGGTCCTTAGATTGATCGCCTTGCAGAGCAGACAGCTTCTTCAAGATGTTGTCCAGTTTGTGATTCAGTTCAGAAACCACAAAAGTCTACGAGTGTAGCTCTGCCCACCCTTCAAACTTTGGTGGCACCTTTTTGTTGTACCATGAACGGTTGACAGCATTTTCCAAATGTGTGGAAGCACCAGGACAACACTTACTTACTCTCGTCAGCAGATGTCCTGCTGTTATTATTATTCCCGATAGGAAGATATTTTCAACGTCCTCGACTGAAAGAATGGCCTGGCACAGGACCCTGCGCTCCTCCCGAGAGTCCATTGTGTGTCCAGCAACAAAACGTCCTGCAGGACAGCCGGGTTCCCCCCAAACTTGAGCCTCTCGTCCAGAAGATCTTGCCATTTTTGTTGAGAGGCCAGTTGCTCAATTCCATTGCTTAGATTTTGGAGGGCGCTGCAAAAAGAAAGTTTAGACAAGACGAGAAAATGAAGCAAAAGCAGGATGGAAAAGGAATAGGGAGGGGAAGCATCCGCCTTTGTTGAGAGCCAGACAGAAACCACCTACAGACAGTGGTGGTCAAAAGTGTACGTACACTTGTAAAGAACATCATGTCATGGCTGTCAATCATTTCTACAACTCTTATTTTTTTGTGATGTAGTGATTGGAGCACATACTTGTTGCTCACAAAAAACATTCATGAAGTTTGCTTCTTTTATGAATTTATTATGGCTCTACTGAAAATGTGACGGTCAAAAGTATACATACAGCAATGTTAATATTTGCTTACATGTCCCTTGGCAAGTTTACCTGCAATAAGGCGCTTTTGGTAGCCATCCACAAGCTTCTGCTTGACCACTTGACCACTAAATTGCTGCAGTTCAGCTAAATGTGTTGACATGGACTTGTTTCTTCAGCATTGTCCACACCTTTAAGTCAGGACTTTGGGAAGGCCATTCTAAAACCTTCATTCTAGCCTGATTTAGCCATTCCTTTACCACTTTTGAGGTGTGTTTGGGGTCATTGTCCTGTTGGAACACCCAACTGCGCCGGGCTGATGATTTTAGCTTGTCCTGAAGAATTTGGAGGTCATCCTCCTTTTTCATTGTCCCATTTAAAGCAGCAGTTCCATTGGCAGCAAAACAGGCCCAGAGCATAATACTACCACCACCATGCTTGACGGTAGGCATGGTGTTCCTGGGATTAAAGGCCTCACCTTTTCTCCTCCAAACATATTGCTGGGTATTGTGGCCAAACAGCTCCATTTTTGTTTCATCTGACCACAGAACTTTCCTCCAGAAGGTCTTATCTTTGTCCATGTGATGTATATATATATATATATATATATATATATATATATATATATATATATATACAGGTAAAAGCCAGTAAATTAGAATATTTTGAAAAACTTGATTTATTTCAGTAATTGCATTCAAAAGGTGTAACTTGTACATTATATTTATTCATTGCACACAGACTGATGCATTCAAATGTTTATTTCATTTAATTTTGATGATTTGAAGTGGCAACAAATGAAAATCCAAAATTCCGTGTGTCACAAAATTAGAATATTACTTAAGGCTAATACAAAAAAGGGATTTTTAGAAATGTTGGCCAACTGAAAAGTATGAAAATGAAAAATATGAGCATGTACAATACTCAATACTTGGTTGGAGCTCCTTTTGCCTCAATTACTGCGTTAATGCGGCGTGGCATGGAGTCCATGAGTTTCTGGCACTGCTCAGGTGTTATGAGAGCCCAGGTTGCTCTGATAGTGGCCTTCAACTCTTCTGCGTTTTTGGGTCTGGCATTCTGCATCTTCCTTTTCACAATACCCCACAGATTTTCTATGGGGCTAAGGTCAGGGGAGTTGGCGGGCCAATTTAGAACAGAAATACCATGGTCCGTAAACCAGGCACGGGTAGATTTTGTGGACCGACACCAGCAGATGACATGGCACCCCAAACCATCACTGATGGTGGAAACTTTACACTAGACTTCAGGCAACGTGGATCCTGTGCCTCTCCTGTCTTCCTCTAGACTCTGGGACCTCGATTTCCAAAGGAAATGCAAAATTTGTATGGTTGGGTGATGGTTTGGGGTGCCATGTCATCTGCTGGTGTCGGTCCACTCTGTTTCCTGAGATCCAGGGTCAACGCAGCCGTCTACCAGCAAGTTTTAGAGCACTTCATGCTTCCTGCTGCTGACCTGCTCTATGGAGATGGAGATTTCAAGTTCCAACAGGACTTGGCGCCTGCACACAGCGCAAAATCTACCCGTGCCTGGTTTACGGACCATGGTATTTCTGTTCTAAATTGGCCCGCCAACTCCCCTGACCTTAGCCCCATAGAAAATCTGTGGGGTATTGTGAAAAGGAAGATGCAGAATGTCAGACCCAAAAACGCAGAAGAGTTGAAGGCCACTATCAGAGCAACCTGGGCTCTCATAACACCTGAGCAGTACCAGAAACTCATCGACTCCATGCCACGCCGCATTAACGCAGTAATTGAGGCAAAAGGAGCTCCAACCAAGTATTGAGTATTGTACATGCTCATATTTTTCATTTTCATACTGGCCAACATTTCTAAAAATCCCTTTTTTGTATTAGCCTTAAGTAATATTCTAATTTTGTGACACACGGAATTTTGGATTTTCATTTGTTGCCACTTCAAATCATCAAAATTAAATGAAATAAACATTTGAATGCATCAGTCTGTGTGCAATGAATAAATATAATGTACAAGTTACACCTTTTGAATGCAATTACTGAATTAAATCAAGTTTTTCAAAATATTCTAATTTACTGGCTTTTACCTGTATATATATATGTATATATATAGATAGATAGACATCTACATCCTGAAAATATGCAAACAAACTGTGTTTAGATAATTGATACCTCAAACTTGCATAAATAAATATGGCTTCTTAGAGTTTCAAAATGTAATGAATAAAATGCTAAAGTTGTTGATAAACAAGCAATTATCTTAATAATTAAATATGGTCATTTTAAATGAATTATTATAATAATTTAAAATCAATTATTTCAAATATGTTTATTTTAATGTATAATTATATGGCTGGATGTAATAAGGAGTCACGAAAAAATACAAATAAAAATGCATTTAATTTTGATGTTTTTAGCAAAATATAGTAAAAATGTATTTATTTAGTTTATTTATTTTTTTTAATTAATAAATATATTTATTTTTAGGTAAAATAAACATAATACTACAATTTATCTCTAGTCTGGATGATTTAGTTCTTGTCACCCTGTTGTCCTCCCCTCATGGTCCGCATGGAGCTGGAGGGGGCGTGGCTTCCAGCTCCGGCTGAAAATCGGGAGATTTTCGGGAGAATATTTGTCTCGGGAGGTTTTCGCGAGAGGCGCTGAATTTCGGGAGTCTCCCGGAAAGTTCGGGAGGGTTGGCAAGTATGATGTATGTATGTATTAGGTGACATACATTCAGTTTGATATCAGGCTCTGTCAATAGATTATAAATAATGGCATGGTGAAATTTACTACTAAAATGTGATTATATTTAACAGATAGAAACAACATTGACAGGATTAGCCTTTCGGAATGTCTCCACGGTAAGTAAGGCTATAAATAAAAACATTTTAAAAGGTACAATTTATGTGCAGTACAGTTTGAGAGAACATCATTTAGTTTTTTATTCACTTCCAAACATTCTCTCTCTCTTTTCTCCTTGAATCATTTTGATGAACGCCTGTGATAGAAAAAAAAAAACCGAGTTGTTGCACAGACAGTTGGTGTTGAATGACTTTTTATTGAGTCGGACTAATAAATCAAGCTTATTTGGCTGGGCTGAGGGTGATGAATCAAAGTCGTGATACGACCACAGGATCCAAGCATGGATTGCGGTCAAACATCCAAAATCAACCAGGAGCTGCTCTTCAATCTCCAGTTGTCTACCTTCAAGTCGTGGGTATAATTTACCCAAAGTGAGCTCCTGGCTCTGACGGCTAGTCGGTGTTACCTTCATGTATCAAAGCCATATTTCCAGTGGAGCTGATGGGCTCCACATGGCTACAGGAGGCCAAACACCAGAAGGTTAATTGTACTCTTTGTGGGGCCACCACATCTTCTTTGAATTATACTAACATGCAGAGGTGGGTAGTAACGCGCTACATTTACTCCGTTACATCTGCTTGAGTAACTTTTGGGATAAATTGTACTTCTAAGAGTAGTTTTAATGCAACATACTTTTACTTTTACTTGAGTATATTTATAGAGAAGAAACGCTACTTTTACTCCGCTACTTTTATCTACATTCAGCTCGCTACTCGCTACTAATTTTTATCGATCTGTTAATGCACGCTTTGTTTGTTTTGGTCTGTCAGACAGACCTTCATAGTGCCTGCGTTTCAACAAATACAGTCACTGGTGACGTTCACTCCGTTCCACCAATCAGATGCAGTCACTGGTGACGTTGGACCAATCAAACAGAGCCAGGCGGTCACATGACCTGACTTAAACAAGTGTGAAAAACTTATTCGGGTGTTACCATTTAGTGGTCAATTGTACGGAATATGTACTGTACTGTGCAATCTACTAATAAAAGTTCCAATCAATCAATCAAAAGTGTGAAGGAAAAAAGACCCTTTTTTTATTTCAACCGTACATCCCGTCAAAAGCCTAAAGACTGACTGCACAGTTCCTGTCTTCACAATAAAAGTGCCGCTCCATCGCGCCTGCGCTTTCAAAACAAGAGTCTCCGACAGCCAGCGCAAACAAGCTAGCAAGCTACGGAGTTTGCCGCCAATGTATTTCTTGTAAAGTGTATAAAAACGAATATGGAAGCTGGACAAATAAGAAGCCAAAAACCAACCACTTTCATGTGGTATTAGACAGAAAGGAGGAACTTTTTTTCTCCTCCATTTGAAAACTACTGTCTGATTACAATCAATGCAAGTCATCAGAATCAGGTAATACACCAACTTATATTCTTGTCTTCATGAAAGAAAGGAATCTATATGTGTTAAACATGCATGTATATTCATTAAAACACCTTTAACATGTAAACAAAAACGGCAAAATAAATAAATATAAATTATATACTATATATATATATATATATATATATATATATATATATATATATATATATATATGTCTTAATAAGGTTATCCAAAAAATAGTGCTCGATACCGTAGTAGAGCGCAATATATGTATGTGTGGGGAAAAAAATCACAAGACTACTTCATCTCTACAGGCCTGTTTCATGAGGGGTTCCCTCAATCATCAGGAGATTTATTTTTTATTTTTTTTTTCATCTCCTGATGATTGAGGGAACCCCTCATGAAACAGGCCTGTAGAGATGAAGTAGTCTTGTGATTTTTTTTTCCCACACATACATATATATATATATATATATATATATATATATATATATATATATATATATATATATATATATATATATATATATATATATATATATATATATATATATATATATATATGATATGTGTGTGTATGTTACTCATCAGTTACTCAGTACTTGAGTAGTTTTTTCACAACAAACTTTTTACTTTTACTCAAGTAAATATTTGGGTGACTACTCCTTACTTTTACTTGAGTAATACATCTCTAAAGTAACAGTACTCTTACTTGAGTACAATTTCTGGCGACTCTACCCACCTCTGCTAACATGAGTATGTTTAACTACTTGGGGATGTGTTATTACAAAATGTAATAGTAACTATTGCTTGAACATTGACCATTGGAATCTACTTTTGGCAAGTGTGCCACTTTTTTCTTCCTGGGAATATTTCACACCGCCTCCTAAAAATGTCCAAAATACTCGACCCCCGACACGCAGAACAGGGAGCACTCGAGCCAACTTCCAGCAGCTCTATACAGGAGCTGTATAGAGCTCCTTAGGTCTTTAGGCATGTGCAAAAAAAAAAGTTTTTTTAAGGATGCATCTATCCATCCATCCGTCTTCTTCCGCTTATCCGAGGTCGGGTCGCGGGGGCAGCAGCCTAGGCAGAGAAGCCCAGACTTCCCTCTCCCCAGCCACTTGGTCCAGCTCCTCCCGGGGGACCCCGAGGCATTTCCAGGCCAGCCGGGAGACATAGTCTTCCCAACGTGTCCTGGGTCTTCCCCGTGGCCTCCTACCAGTCGGACTTGCCCTAAACACCTCCCTAGGGAGGCGTTCGGGTGGCATCCTGACCAGATGCCCAAACCACCTCATCTGGCTCTTCTCCATGTGGAGGAGCAGCGGCTTTACTTTGAGCTCCCCCCGGATGACAGAGCTTCTCACCCTATCTCTAAGGGAGAGCCCCGCCACCCGGTGGAGGAAACTCATTTGGGCCGCTTGTACCCGTGATCTTGTCCTTTCGGTCATAACCCAAAGCTCATGACCATAGGTGAGGATGGGAACGTAGATCGACCGGTAAATTGAGAGCTTTGCCTTCCGTCTCAGCTCCTTCTTCACCACAACGGATCGATACAGCGTCCGCATTACTGAAGATGCCAGACCGATCCGCCTGTCAATCTAAAGATTTCTGTGACACAAAAAAGATTCCGGAATAAATAAACTCGGCTTCTTCGCTTGGTCCGCATTGCCGGCATTAAGTCGGACCCGTTTCCAGTGAGGGTTGGACTCCGCCAGGGCTGCCCTTTGTCACCCATTCTGTTCATAACCTTTATGGACAGAATTTCTAGGCACAGTCAGGGCGTTGAGGGTATCTGGATTGGTGGCTGCAGGATTAGGTCTCTGCTTTTTGCAGATGATGTGGTCCTGATGGCTTCATCTGGCCAGGATCTTCAGCTCTCACTGGATCGGTTCGCAGCCGAGTGTGAAGCGACTGGGATGGGAATCAGCACCTCCAAGTCCGAGTCCATGGTTCTCGCCCGGAAAAGGGTGGAGTGCCATCTCCGGGTTGGGGAGGAGATCTTGCCCCAAGTGGAGGAGTTCAAGTACCTAGGAGTCTTGTTCACGAGTGAGGGAAGAGTGGATGGTGAGATGGACAGGCGGATCGGTGCTACATAATACCAATGCAACATAATACCAAACATGCCCAAATGAGTTTCCTGCGCCGGGTGGCGGGTCTCTCCCTTAGTGATAGGGTGAGAAGCTCTGTCATCCGGGAGGAGCTCAAAGTAAAGCTGCTGCTCCTCCACATGGAGAGGAGCCAGATGAGGTGGTTCGGGCATCTGGTCAGGATGCCACCCGAACGCCTCCCTCGGGAGGTGTTTCGGGCACGTCCGACTGGTAGGAGGCCACGGGGAAGACCCAGGACACGTTGGGAAGACTATGTCTCCCGGCTGGCCTGGGAACGCCTCGGGATCCCCCGGGAGGAGCTGGACGAAGTGGCTGGGGAGAGGGAAGTCTGGGCTTCCCTGCTTAGGCTGCTGCCCCCGCGACCCGACCTCGGATAAGCGGAAGAAGATGGATCGATGGATGGATGGGCTTCTTCGCTCCCTTTTTCCTCGGGTCTGAGATCTCTTTCATGAACTCCTGAGGCGGTTCGTATTTCTCCTTCACCGATTGTCCGCAGAAGGTGCTGAAGGATTATTTTTAACTACCTTTCCTACAACTTTCATTGTCTGACAGGGTTTCTGCAGACTGGGACTCCTCTGTGTCCCGAGACTCCCCCTGAACAGGAAGTCGTTATGTAATCGTCTTGAATGGCAGTCCGTTGCTAAGGAACTGTTCTGACCTTCCTGTGTGTCACGGGACCTCAAGATGCAGCAGACGACAGGCGGATGGTGAGTAAAAAATTATGTTTATTCACTTAAAAGGGAGTGGGAGAACAAGAACAGAAGAAGGCGAGTGCAGCTAAAAAGACTTATTTCATCTGGCCAGGATCTTCAACTCTCGCTGGATCGGTTCGCAGCCGAGTGTGAAGCGACTGGGATGAGAATCAGCACCTCCAAGTCCGAGTCCATGGTTCTCGCCCGGAAAAGGGTGGAGTGCCATCTCCGGGTTGGGGAGGAGATCTTGCCCCAAGTGGAGGAGTTCAAGTACCTCGAAGTCTTGTTCACGAGTGAGGGAAGAGTGGATCGTGAGATCGGCAGGTGGATCGGTGCGGCGTCTTCAGTAATGCGGACGCTGTATCGATCCGTTGTGGTGAAGAAGGAGCTGAGCCGGAAGGCAAAGCTCTCAATTTACCGGTCGATCTACGTTCCCATCCTCACCTATGGTCATGAGCTTTGGGTTATGACCAAAAGGACAAGATCACGGGTACAAGCGGCCCAAATGAGTTTCCTCCGCCGGGTGGGGGGGCTCTCCCTTAGAGATAGGGTGAGAAGCTCTGTCATCCGGGAGAAACTCAAAGTAAAGCCGCTGCTCCTCCTGGAGAGGAGCCAGATGAGGTGGTTCAGGCATCTGGTCAGGATGCCACCCGATAGCCTCCCTCGGGAGGTGTTTTGGGCACGTCCGACTGGTAGGAGGCCACGGGGAAGACCCAGGACACGTTGGGAAGACTATGTCTCCCGGCTGGCCTGGGAACGCCTCGGGATCCCCCGGGAGGAGCTGGACGAAGTGGCTGGGGAGAGGGAAGTCTGGGCTTCCCTGCTTAGGCTGCTGCCCCCGCGACCCGACCTCGGATAAGCGGAAGAAGATGGATGGATGGATGGAATACGCCTGTCACGGCGCGGGCTCGAACCCGCTTTTCTCCAGCAGCTGGGTGTGCCAGCACCTCCGTTGGCAGCGCGCCGAGACACGCCCCTGCTCCTGCTGGCCGCGTCACGCCCACATGCCAGCAAGGCTGTGGGCGATCAGCAATCTGCACACTTGGGACTGATGTGGGAGAGCTGTATAAAGATCAGTGGACCCAAGGATCCTGGCCGGAACTTAGTCATCTGTACCTAGTAAGCAACCCTTGTATGGCTTCTACCCTAGGTACTCACTCTCCCCCTGTGACTTCCTTGTTTCCATTTCTGATGTCCGTGTTGTCCTCCCGGAAAGTGCTTTCCCAAGTTCTCCCTGTTGTTCCCCTTTGGATTCTGGACTGCCTCCCTTCATCCTCGACCTCCACCTTGACACGGACCTCTGACGCCTCGCCATTCTCACTGACTATATCTGCCAGCTCACAGACTGCCTTCCTGCCTTGTTCCTTCTCCTCTTTCGACATTTGGTAAAACATTACAGCTAATCACACACACACTTTTGAATTAGTCACACGTCATTCTCTAGTTTATTTATAGTATTATTGTTGATTATTGTATATATTATAATATATATATATATATATATAGATTAGAGATGCGCGGTTTGCGGGCACAACCGCGGAGTCCACGGATTATCCGCGGATCGGGCGGATGAAATTT
Organism: Nerophis lumbriciformis; assembly: GCF_033978685.3. Lineage (NCBI taxonomy): Eukaryota > Metazoa > Chordata > Actinopteri > Syngnathiformes > Syngnathidae > Nerophis > Nerophis lumbriciformis. The sequence goes on from NC_084573.2 coordinate 39,482,877, forward strand.
AAAAAAATTAGATTTTATCCGACCCGGGTCGGGTCGGGTCGGGTCGGGTCGGGTCGGGTCGGGTCGGGCGGTTGAAATAAAAAAAATAGATCTTAAATAGATTCAGGCGGGTGGCAGTTAAACCAATTGGGAAATATATATACATAGTTAAATGTTGTTACCCACATACGAAAAACGAGCAGGCACCTGCAGCATATGCCACAACAGAAGAAAAAAAAAAAAAGAGATGGACACTTTTACGGAGCGGAGAAGGCCCCCGACGCCTCGCCGGGGTCCGGGACCGAGGCCCCTTCCCCCGAGAGGGCCCCACCGGGAGCCGTAGCTGAGGCGATCCGCGAGAAGGGCCCGACGCACGTCCAGGGTCACCACCGCGCCCACCGCACCGACACCCCGCCTCGTCCGCCTTCCCCGCGGCCGGCGTCACGCGCAGCAGGTAAGCAGCTTACCTGCCCGCCACCCCCGTGGCCGGGGGCTCGTAACAGGGGTCACTCCGCGCGCTCCGCCCGCGCAGCTTACCTGCCCGCCACCCCTGTTGCCGGGGGCGCGTAACAGGGGTCACTCCGCGCGCAGTGCGCTCACGAAAGGGGTGGGGCTCACCCTGGTTGATATAGACAGCAGGACGGTGGCCATGGACGTCGGAACCCGCTAAGGAGTGTGTAACAACCCACCTGCCGAATCAACTAGCCCTGAAAATGGATGGCGCTGGAGCGTCGGGCCCATACCCGGCCGTCGCCGGCAGCGAGACGCGCTTGGAGGTGCGCTCAGCGCGGCTCCCATATGATTGCGCACTGGTGTGCGTCTGGGTCGTGACAGCGTGGCACGCGAATGTCTGTGCTGCATTGGATCAGTCTCCTTTCTTTAACAGGCAAAAGCTTTATAACCTCACTAATGCCTTGCATCGTCTATATTAGATATATAACAACGGGCGGGTGCGGGCGGATGGCGGGCGGGTGCGGTTCTGATCAAATGTTACATCGGGTGGATGGCGGATGGTTGACGACTTTCTGATGCGGTTGCGGATGAAATAATTGCCTATCCGCGCATCTCTAATATATAATAAAATACATAGGGCTATACTGCCCCCTTGTGTCTGTGCTGTCAACTCCCTCCTCCAACCATAACAACGTCAAGGTGAATAGGCATTAGGTTTAGAAAAGTGGTGCAATGATCTGACCCTGTTTGGAAGACAGCACAGGACTAAAATAGGAGACTGATTGGCAACCGGGAGCAGGTGTGTCCCGGTTGCCAATAAGGACAAAAGTGGGGGCCAGTACTTTGTAGACAGAAAGGGGAAGTTCAACTATAAAATAAGAGTACTGGACAGGAACTTAAACAGGAGAAGAAGTCCACAAGAGTGTGACACTACGAGCGTCATTAGCTCGGCCTCTCGTGGTTACGGGCAACTGTTAGGCAGGTTTTTTCTTATGCCCGACATTATTGAAGCCGATAGTCAGCAAGAAATTCTGTAAACGCTGTTCCCTTCAACAGAAAGTGACCAGTCGCTGCATCCTAGTTGCTTAAATGAATGCGTACAATCCGTACTCACAATAAGTTTTCATAGCGTGTTGTCAAAGTGCTCCAGATCCACCATGGACTCTGCAACATTGGATTGAGAGCAAGAATGACTTCAATGAAACCTTCCTGTGAAGCTGCAACGAGTAGCATCTTACATGTCGCAGCGATCCAGCTAAACGCTCTGGAACCATGACTGATGCTTGTAAGTATGTGCGGAGACAGTCCTGGTTTATGCAAGACCCCCAGAGTACCATACTGATGCATTCCGGGGAAATAACACATTTCTGTGCAAACCTAACCCGAGCCAGAAGAGCATCCACCCACAATCTGACTTTACAATCCTCTCTCGTTGAAAGCCTCATGAAATACAAGTCAGGAAGTCACACACTTTATTTTCCTAGTCAGTACCAGCAGTTCTGTAAACTTTTAAAAGTGGTTTTGGGAATTTTGCCTATCGTTCACAATCATTATGAGAGACATGAATACGAATCTTCTTTCATTTTTTTTTAGGATTTTAAAGGTGATAAACGCTTGGAAGATGCTGTTAATGGGAGTCACCGTTGTAGCCTTCAAAGTCTATACAACAACTTCAAAACCCTCCATCAACTGCAAGTATATATATAATGTAGTAACAGACACCTTCATAACAATATGTAATATGTACAATATACACACTGCAAGTATATATATAATGTAGTAACAGACACCTTCATAACCAGGCCCGGCCCTAACCAATCTGGCGCCCTAGGCAAGATTTTAGGTGGCGCCCCCCCCCCCCCACATCGGCAGTGAAGTGTATATACTCACAAGAAACCGAATAGCTTTGTCTTTGACCTTTTTTTACTTACAACTATACCTAATATATAAAGGGGTGGAAAAGTGACTATTACCTGCAGGGCAAACATTAGCTAACCAGAAGGCAATAACAATGTAAACAAAAAACACCTGCTTAAAAGATCTAATACAAATGTCCCTGAGGAATGTAAGGTGGGAGTACTGTAATTACCTAACGTTACATTATTATTTTCCATAACAATTTAGCCCCCTCCACAATATTAACCCGACTTTAAAACAGAACTAGCTATTTATTGATTAGCAATTGCCGAATCATGTAACATTAGCTTAATGCTAAAAAGCCAGCTACTATCACATTCTGTAACAGACAAATAATTTCATGTAGGCTAACGTTACCTACCTGCTACCTCTGTCTTTTCTCGTTTCTCCTCCTCTTTTCTCTTTTTTCTTCCCTGGGCACCTGACAGTTTTGGCCGTTTTGACATCTTGTGTTGATTTTTTGATGTGGTGACGTCCAAAAAGAGTCATGATACGGGAAGGGAGGGGGCGCACCGTGCGGGGGGAGGGGGGAGGGGCGGAATGTTGTAACAAATAATATTTCTATTAAATAGGCTTTACTTTGCATTTTAATTAACGTGGGATTATTTTTTGTATTTAGAAATAATAGTACCAACTTTTTTCTTTTTTTTTTTTCTCCAACATTTGTGGCACTGGCGTGGCGCCCCCTGATGGACGGCGCCCTTAGCATTTGCCTATACGGCCTATGCCACGGGCCGGCCCTGTTCATAACAATATGTAATATGTACAATATACACACTGCAAGTATATATATATAATGTATTAATAGACACCTTCATAACAATATGTAATATGTACAATATACACACTGCAAGTATATATATAATGTAGTAACAGACACCTTCATAACAATATGTAATATGTACAATATACACACTGCAAGTATATATATAATGTAGTAACAGACACCTTCATAACAATATGTAATATGTACAATATACACACTGCAAGTATATATATATAATGTAGTAACAGACACCTTCATAACAATATGTGTTGTGGTGATCTGTGGGGTGAGGTTGGCCTGTGAGCGTGTGCTGATGACATCATCCTCACCTCTCCACAGTGGAGCGCACAGGTGAGAACAATCAGACTAATTGGCACAGGTGAGCACAATCAGACTAATTGTCAGCTCACGCCAGCACTCCATAAAAGTTTGGCTGCTCAATCATTGGACTATAACGCATGGGGGGAAAAGGAAAAGATCCAAGAGGCTACCGGTAAGCTCACCTCTTTTTTACTGGGCCCAAACTAAGGTAGAGGTTGGCGTGGCACGGTTGGGCGAGTGGCCGTGCCAGCAACCTGAGGGTTCCTGGTTCGATCCCCACCTTCTACCAACCTAGTCACGTCCGTCGTGTCCTTGAGCGAGACCCTTCACCCTTTCTCCTGATGGGTGGCGGTTAGGGTGTCTCGGCACGCTGCCAGCGGAGGTGCTGGCAGACGAAAAGCGGGTTCGAGCCCGCGCCGTGACAGGGTGTCGTTAAAGAAAATCTTCATTGACCAAAGCGAAGACCACATTTCCCATGAGGACCAGCTCCTAGGGTTAGTCAGTCACTACCACAGATCTTTCCGCAGTAGGAACTTACACATTTTACTCAAAACTAATATTTGCGATTTACTTAAACCTACTCAGTACTTTTGAGTTGTGTCAGTGTGCAAGTGGAAACTGACAAGCTGCTGGATATTCATCGCTACCACGCAAATAATTCCTTATTAGTCCAGCAGGAACAGAACCTGACTCTGACTCTGCAGCATCGCGTGGACATCGGGGGCAGTACCTCTGGATTGGCAGACCGGGGTGGTGGTTCCTCTCTTTAAAAAGGGGAACCGGAGGGTGTGTTCTAACTATCGTGGGATCACACTCCTCAGCCTTCCCGGTAAGGTCTATTCAGGTGTACTGGAGAGGAGGCTACGCCGGATAGTCGAACCTCGGATTCAGGAGGAACAGTGTGGTTTTCGTCCTGGTCGTGGAACTGTGGACCAGCTCTATACTCTCGGCAGGGTCCTTGAGGGTGCATGGGAGTTTGCCCAACCAGTCTACATGTGCTTTGTGGACTTGGAGAAGGCATTCCACCGTGTCCCTCGGGAAGTCCTGTGGGGAGTGCTCAGAGAGTATGGGGTTTCGGACTGTCTGATTGTGGCGGTACGCTCCCTGTATGATCAGTGTCAGAGCTTGGTTCGCATTGCCGGCAGTAAGTCGGACACGTTTCCGGTGAGGGTTGGACTCCGCCAAGGC